>NW_007732507.1:48821-50750 GCF_000696425.1 Galeopterus variegatus | reverse complement strand
ATGGTTCTACAGTGGTTGTTCCAATTTATCCTTCCAACAGCAACGTATGAGATTTCCAATTACTTCTGTTCTTGCTGACACTTGGCAGTGTCAGTCTTTTTATTTTAGACATTCTGGAGTGTAAGCCCTTGGACTTTGTTTTACTTCTTCAAAATTGCCTTGACAATTCTTGGCCCTTGTATTTCTATGTTAATTTTAGAACCAGTTTGTGAATTTTCACAACAAATCTGCCTCAGTTTTGATTGAGAGCATCTAAAGAGAGAGCTGTTTGAGAAAGCATTAAATTTATCCCCAATATGGTGGAAAGGCTGTATTTTCAATTAAGTATTGTTGTGGTTTGAATTGTATCCCCTCAAAAGATACATGGACGTCCTAACCCTCATACATGTGAATATGTTCTTATTTGAAATAGGATCTTTAAAGATGTAATTTGGTTAAAATGAGGTCATACTGGATCAGGATGGGCTCTAAGTCCAATGAGTCCTTGTAAGGATAAGGTAATTGATTTTTTTGATGTCTGGTAATTTTAGATTAAATGCTTTATGTGGTGTATGAAAAATTTTAATAAAAAGTTGAGACTCTGGACAATGTCATCCTTCTCCCATGATGATTTACTTTTGCTTCTGGAAGACAGGCTGGCCAGGGGCTGATTGCCTCAATGCAATCCCATACTGATATGTTTCAAAGATTTTTTTTTTTNCATGATGCTGACTGAGTGGAAAAGATGCTGGGAGAAAACCACAGCCTACTACACATGTCGACGGCAAACAACGTGAAATGAAGACCTGGGAAATCTGAGTTCCAGGCTTGCCTTTACCACCAATTTTAATATATAGACTTGGAAAAGGCACATCCTGTCTCCAGACTTGAAAGTCTCAGTTAAGTGAGGAGGAGGATTCAATCCATGACTTTCAGACGTTGCACCACACAGATGTGCTTGTGTATTTACTGTGGGCCTAATGGGACCTCCCTTCAGAATAGCCCAATTGTTATTTGAGGTTCTGTGTAAGATTTCACCTGATTAAGGGTTCTTCAGCTAAAGGATTACTTAAAAACTAATGGGCCACATGGTTTTAAACATCTTCACTTTATGGATGGAAGTTAGTCGTCCAAATGTATTTTTCTGCTCATTTTTGAGTTTTTGAAGAAAAAAAAAAAACACCCAAAATCTCTAATCACAACTCAATTTAATCTCTTTAATAAAAAGACAATGACCATGAATTTTTTTTTTAGAGGAAAAACATAAGACTAGAAACTTTATGATGGCAAAATGTAATATGTTCTGATTTGTTAAGAACATGACATTATAAATAAAAGGAAAATAATGAATAAAGAACTTTCTTTACGTCATAAAGCTATAAAACATTAGATCTTAGCCTTTTTTTTTTCGAAGGGGTGTGATAGGCAGAATTCTGACATGGCCCCCAAGATTCCCAAACCCCAAGAACACACCTTCTCCCAGCTGTCCAACAAACACTCATGTAGGTACTGCCCAGAGAGATTTTCCAGATGTAGTTAAAATCCTAAATCAGGTGACCTTAAAATGGAGGGATTATCTGGGTGGAGCTGACCTAATCACATGAGCCCTTAAAATCTGGGTCTAGAGGTCTGACACAGAGGAAGACAAAGATTTAAAATATGAGGAGGAACCAGTGTGTGGAAATTTCTCCATTGCTTACTCAAAGATGCAAGGGCCCACAAGGCAAGGAATGCAGGCGGCCTCTGGAGCTGAGAGCAGCCCTGGCTGGCTGACAGCCCACAAGGGAACAGGACCTGTCTTACAACCACAAGGAACTGGATTCTGCCACAATTATATAAGCTTGGAAGACATATTAGTCCGCTTGGGATACCCTAACAAGTTACCTTAGACCAGGTGGCTTGGACAACAGAAATTTATTTTCTCACAGTTCTGGAGGTGGGAAGTCCAAA
>NW_007732507.1:46323-48279 GCF_000696425.1 Galeopterus variegatus | reverse complement strand
ACCAGGTGGCTTGGACAACAGAAATTTATTTTCTCACAGTTCTGGAGGTGGGAAGTCCAAACTCAAGGTGCTGGCAGGGCTGGTTTCTGGTGAGGCCCCTCTTCCTGCCTTATAGTCTGCTTTTTTCTTGCAGTGTCCTCCTATGGCCTTTCCTCTGTGTGGAGGGCTCGGAGAAGAGAGATTATTTTTGGTATCTCCTCCACTTCTTATAAGGATACCAGTCCTCCTCATTAAAGGCCCTATCTCCAAATATTGTCACATTTTAGGGAGACACAACTGAGTCCATAACAGAGGAAGACCCTGAACTCTAGATTAGAATTGCAGCCCAGGCCGACACCTTGATTTCAGCTCAGCGAGACTGAGCAGAGAATCTGGCCTTGCCAAGTCTGGAATTTTGGACTCCAGAAACTGTGAGATAATAAATGTATGTTATTTCAAGCAACTAAGTTTGTGGCAGTTTGTTATGAAGTAATAGAAAACTAAGGCATGTAGAAATTCCAGGTTAATGCCATTTTATTCCTGAAGGAAATCATGCCCAAAGAAGCACAAAAAGTAAAATGAGTTGTTGGTTTCCTCTGCCAGTTAGAGTTGAAGGGAGGCAAGTGCTCTGACTGTACTGTTCTTACTTAAGACCTCTTTCCACTATAGTTTTTACTTCTTGGCCTCCTGCTGATGTAGCCATATTAGTCTGTTTCTGTTGCTGATAACAAAATACCCAGAACTGGGTAATTCATAAAGAAAACAAAACTTGTGGCATATAGTTTCTGAGGCTGGGAAGTCCAAAGTCCAGGGAACACATGTGGTGAAGATCTTCTTTGGCGGTGGCTTTAGAGCAATGCAGGGGTCTCACACGGCAGAAAATGGCAGAGCAGAGAGACTCTCACGTGCTCTCCTTTAAAGCCCTCAGAACCATGCCCATGACCACCGTTAAACCATCAACTTAATCAGCTCTTCAAGGCCCCACCATTCAATTACCATGATAGGATTTCCCACTCTCAACAGATCAAAATCTTTCAGTCCACAGCAGTAGCCAATTAGATTTTATTCTAAAAAAGAGCCTCTTTGCCTCAAAATCCCCTTCTCTGCTTTCCAGACTTGCACAGGTCACTAGGAAAGCAGGATCCCTGTTCAACTTGTACAGGTTTCTGAGACTCAGTAATTTCCACCACCTCACTCCAGAGATTTAACCCCAGCTTCTACAAAGTTCTTCCTTCTGGCTCACTTATACACAGGGTTTATGTAAGTATGGTCCACAGACCATCGCTCTCTCTCAGTCACATGTGGTGCTTGTTGAAAATGCTAGTTCTTGGGACCCACCTGAGAGCTCCTGATGCTGCACGTGATGCTGATGCCCATTAAAACCACAAACACTATTGCACACTTTATGCTGCAGTGTGTGCCCTTTGCTGCTTGCTGGCTCCTCAGAGGAGATTGCAAACATCTGTTCATCATTCTATGCATAATAGGCCATAGCATAATTTTGATTGCCTCGTTCTCACAAGACTCCAATGAGATGGGTTTGTCTTATCATCCCTGGAAAGTGTCCAACATTAGAAACCTCATATTTGTACCTCTGCACTTTGCCTGGTGTTCCCAGGCTGTCACCATTTCGTCTTTCCCTTTGTTCTTCTTGCACCAGCTGAACCCATTATTGCCAAAGAAGAAAGTTTATTAGGAAAAGCCTTCATGACCCCAATGATTAAGACTCTTCTACTGGCCATTTGGGGTATATATATATATATAAAGATCCCGATAGTTTGTTTTTCCAGTGCTGTTAATACCAAGAGATTTGTGTTTCAGACCATGGCTAAGGATTTGGACTTGGTCTCTTTCTTGGATGTTGGGGGAAAAACCCTCCCCACTTTGTCAGAAATGAAAGTTACCAGCATTTTCCTCTGTCAACATTAAGGAAGTTGCTTCTCAGTCCCCTCCTTGAGGGTGAGAGTCTCTGCTCAC
>NW_007732507.1:44336-45778 GCF_000696425.1 Galeopterus variegatus | reverse complement strand
CTGTCAACATTAAGGAAGTTGCTTCTCAGTCCCCTCCTTGAGGGTGAGAGTCTCTGCTCACGCGCCCTTATGTGGTTTCCTGGTTATCTAGGCATGATTAGTCTTGACATTTCTGTTTCCTTCTGTCAAGGTGATTGCTGTCTATTTGGGCACATGGTCACTCAAAGTTCATTGGATGATTGTACATATTATGCAAGAAAGTTATGAATCTCAGGGATCCGAATGACACTTTGGGTCCAGTGGTGACCTTCCTTTGAGCAGGAAGATTACTCTACTATGGGCTATTTTTTTCATAAATATGCACACTTTTAAAATGGAAAAGTCCTTACAAAACAGCTTTTAATACTAAATGGTAAGATGAGAGATAATCTGGAGGATATTAAAAAAACATATCTAGTCTAGAAGCCAGTATTATGGAATATATCATAGTTCTTTTCTATTTCTTAGTACATTTAAATGTGGATATTCTGGACTTGCCCAAATGTGATCACTTCTCCTCTAACCCTTGGTATAGTTGTCCCATATTCTGTCTGTTCACATGGTTGGCCTTTAGAGATTAGAGATTTTAAAGGGTTAGGTTGATCCAAGTGTTTGCAAATTTTATTAGTGATGCTTTGCAATCTCAGGAAATAAAAAATAGACTCCATGCTCTTGGTTGCTCAGTGGTGCAAACCCACTGCTGCCTGAACCTCTGCCAACGCATATCTGTTATGCTTCAGGCAATTGAAAGAGCTTTCACCAGAAGGGACTGGCCAGGGTAGCTGGGTCCTGGCCATTGAATGTAACGATGCGGACATACTCCTGAAAATGCCTCTTGTTGGGCCAGTGTTCCCAGATCCACCATTTTTCGAGATAGGTTAACAATCTGACTATACTGTGGGGTTTATTGATTTTAGCTGTTTGCAGCTAATTCAACCTTTAGAAGACACTCTGTGTGCCAGCAAAATATATCTGTGGGCAGACTTTGGACTTTTAGGTCACCAGTGGCAATTCAAATACCCTAGTTCTTCATAAAGCTAAAGCAAGTATCCAGAGGAGTTTCATGAGATCAATACAAAAAGCCAAACTGTTCTTCCTTCTCTCACACTCATCACAACCCAGAACACTTCTGTGAGGTTTTCTCCCCCCCACCAACCAATTCTCTGACACCAGCTGGTGTCCTACCATTAAATTCATTTCTGACACTACCTACCTGGAGTTAGAGTCAGATCCCACAGGTTAAGGGATCAGTCACAAGTTAAGACTACCTTAACCATTTTAATTTAATCAGAATAGACACACTTCTAGGCAATCCATGGGTCAAATATGAAATCACAAGAGAAGTTAGGAAATATTTAAAATTGAATAGTAGGGCAGGCCCGGTGGCGCACTGCTACAGTGAGCCGCTTGGGAGTGCGGCGGCGCTCCCGCCAAGGGTTCGGATCCCACATACAGACCGGTTC
>NW_007732507.1:41761-43060 GCF_000696425.1 Galeopterus variegatus | reverse complement strand
CCAGATGGTTCCTGGCAGGTGATGGTGGACAACCACAAATGCCGTCACACAGTAGCATCAGTTACAGTTTCTATGCCAGGTATATTTTCTCTAGAAAAGATTAACATGGCTGCAGATAAATGGTATACAGCAGTCAATATGGTGTATGCATTCTTTTTGTCCTTATCCAGAAGGAGGTTCAGAACCAGTTTTATTCATATGGACTGGACAACAGTATACATTTATGGCCTTACCCTAAGCTGTCGTTCCTTCTGTCGGAATATAGTCTGAAAGGTCTTGGATTGTCTGGACGTTCTCTGCAGAACTTCACATCGGCCTACTGCATTCACGAAATCATGCTAATCAGAAAGAATGAGAAATACGTGGCAAATACATGAGAATGCACATGAGTTCCGGGGTTGGAGATAAACCCTATTTATCTCCAATGGAGAATGCAGCCAGTAAGGAAAGAGAAGCATGGAAAAGCAGAGCCAAAAGCAAGAATAAGAAGGTGGCTGCAGGAGGGGGCAGCGGGCTTTGAATGTGCCTCGTCTCCTGGACTTCCCAACTATGAGTCAAGAAATTGCTCTTTTAGTCTGAAACTGGATTGAGCTGAAGTTTTGTCACATGTAACCACTGATTGTCATTGACAGACTGCAGATTGCTGATTAATTCATTTTCATAGGGAGTGTGCTCTTACAATAAGGACACATTCTGGCCTGTCTTCTTTATGACCTATGTGTGTTAGAGGCTTTATACCATTTTCAGACGAGGTGGGCCCATGACCCCTTTGCTCCATTTCACTCTGTGACAGAGAAGAGAAAGTTAAGCATGACCCTTTGTGCAGATTGTACGGCTTCATTATCACAGACTGACAGGGATCTCAGTAGACACTGGTTCTGTTCCCAAATTGTGGCAAAAATCATGATCTCAGATCGACCATTCCAAATAATAATGGTTATTTTAATAAGTATTATCCTGTGTCTAAAAGTTTATAGTTAAACGATTGAATAAACCAACTTCTTTAATTACCTCGGGGTGTACAAAGTTTACTTTAGAGGGTCCACTAGAAAAGTAAAACTCTTCAAGTTAAATGCATTCTGAGTACTTTACAGCAGTTTCTTTCTCTTTTACATGAGTGAGCACTTGGTAATACTTGCTTTAAAAGTTTTCTGCATTAAAATTATTGTGGCAAATCTCTATGGCAGTAACCAGTTGGCAGTTAGAATGAAAAAAAAAAGGATTCTATTCATAATAGGAACAAAAAAGAGAAAATGTCTATGAATAACACTAAAATGAATCATGTGAATCTCTATGGAG
>NW_007732507.1:38370-40230 GCF_000696425.1 Galeopterus variegatus | reverse complement strand
AAAAATTTAATACAAAACAATACAAAGTAAAAAGCATTTAACACAGGGGGAAGTATTTTAAAATAAATATCTAAGGTAATGTTATTTTCAGTATATAAATAAATTATACAAATAAAATTGAGACCCAAATTCATTAAAAAGAGAAAAAGTTGTGAACAATTCAGAGAATTTCCTAATAAACACTAAAAAAATTACTCCCCAAATTATCAGATGAATATAGAATAAAACAATGAGACACTTTTTAAAGCATACAGGTATGAAATGACAGTTGTCTAATGCTCGAGTGCACTTGTTTAGGTTTTGAATTGTAATTACATGCTTATAATACATTTTGATTGTATGTATTGAAAGCCCCAAACTGTTAATATTGTTTGATTTGGTGCTTCCAGTTCTCAGAACTTATCCTAAGGAAATGGTCCAAAATTCAGATTTGTACAAAATGTCACTGTTTGTAATCATGAGAAATAGAAACAATTTAAATATCCACTGAATGGGAAATGATTAAGGTAAATTGTATTAGATCCACGTAATAAGATAGTGATAAGTGAGCAGCCATTTAAAATTATGCTTAAATTTCTTTTATTGCTTGTGCTACAATGTTAAGTGAAATTAATATAAATATTTAAATATTCTATATGTTCAGAATTAATGCAAACATTTAAATATATTTCTTCTCTCTCCAAGGTGCTAGGCAGCAGCCCAGGTGTATACCACCTGAGGGACTTGACACTTCCTGCTACCCCCTTCTCACCTCCGTACTCCTTGTCAATTCTTCATGCTTTTTCCATTTCCAACCATGCCTCAGAATATCTGCTTTTGTCATTGGTGTTTTTGGTTTTTGTTTTTTAAATCAAAGTCCCTTCAGTTTACCATGGAGTCATAAAAGCCCAGAGCTCCAAAACAGGAAGCTCGAAATAGATACCTGATGACTCTACAGCTAAGCAAACAAAATCCAATTTCTCATCAGGTGCTCATGGCATGTACAGATGAAAGAATTTTTAAAAATCATTCCTAATCAAACAATGAAAAGGTTTTACCAGAGCTGAAGTTTAGTGAATTGAAGGCTTGGTTTTGATGGTGGGACTCTTTTTAGGAAACCAAATAGAAATGTAGATTAGACAGGACTTTAGAAATAAATGTATGAGACCAGCACAGAGATTGTAATTCAAACCATAAACTGGATGAGAGCCCCTGGAGAGCAAATGTAGGTAGAAAAAATACATATGCACATAGGTATTTTGTAGTATGTGTGTCCAAAAAACCTTTTAGAAATTCAAGCTGTTATAGGATGGGATTAGTATAATGTCCCAAAGTAAAAAGAAATTTCGGTGAGAATTACAGAAAAATTTGCAGGCTCCAGTGCTCTATTAAACAGCTAAAATAAAAAAGAAGTGAGAACCCATGGAAATTGTTACCATGGAGACTTCAGCATTCCAGAATGATAATGAGTTGCAGGTCAGCTGACTGCACTCAGTGGTAACCTGGGAGCCCTGGGTAAGTGATGGGCCAGCCACCAACGCAGACTCTTTCCCCGACAAGGTAAGGAGCCAGACAACTTCTCAGAGAACAGCCACCAAATTCAAAATATACTCAGCTTTCCTATTATCTGAATCTGATGTCTGGGACGTTTCCCAAAGAAAAAGGCTCCCCAGAGGTCAAGACTGGCAGGACGAGGGAGGAATGAAAGTAGGGAATTGCCTGGATGGGCTAGAATGGGGACAAACAGGCACCTGGGCGGTGGGGGAAGAACTGTAGAAGAGAGAACTTTCATGGAAGGAGATGATTAAAAAGGTAAGGATGGGAGTGCTGTCAAGTGATGGATTGAAGACGTTGTATTCATGCCCTCCCCAATTTCCATTA
>NW_007732507.1:36037-36917 GCF_000696425.1 Galeopterus variegatus | reverse complement strand
CGACACTGAGGGTTGTGATCCGTTGCCGGACACGAAAAAAGACAAAAAGGAAAAAAAAATAGCTGAGTAGTATTCCATCGTGTGTATATACCCTGCTTTTTTCAGTCCATTCATCTGTTGATGGACATTTAGGTTGATTCCATCTCTTGGCTATTGTGAATAGTGCTGCTATGACCGTGGGAGTACAGGTATCATTTTGATATTGATTTCATTTCCTTTGGGTATGTACCCAGTAGTGAGATTGCTGGGTCATAGGGTAGATCTATTTTTAGTTCTCTGAGGGACCTCCATACTGTTTTCCGCAGTGGCTGTATCAATTTACACTCTCACCAGCAATGTAGGAGAGCTCCTTTTCTTCCACATCCTCACCAGTATTTGTTATTTTTTCTGTCTCATTGATAACAGCCATTCTAAATGGAGTGAGATGATATCTCACTGTGGTTTAAATTTCCCTGATGATTAGTGATGCTGAGCATCTTTTCATGTCCTTGTTGGCCATTTGTATGTCTTCTTTTGAGGAACGTCTGTTCAGGTCCTTATCCTGTCATCTGCAAGTAGTTATAGTTTGACTTCCTCCTTTTCTTTTTGGATGCTCTTTATTGCTTTCTCTTGCCTTATTACACAGGCTAGCGCTTCTAGTACTATGTTGAATAAGAGCGGGGAAAGATAATTTAAAATAAAGAGGGTGCGGTCTAAGGAATATATGTTATTTGATGCATTTGGCCACATAGAAAAGAGTTTCGAGGAGAATTTGCAAATGCGTGAGAAACTTTGAAGATTTCTAATTGGAAAAGAAAAAAAGGGGCATTAATAATTTTGCAAAAACCAAGAAAGCTGCACAAGAGAGAATTTTAATCATAATCACTTGCTGTATGTACTT
>NW_007732507.1:33222-34777 GCF_000696425.1 Galeopterus variegatus | reverse complement strand
GGGGATGTAGGAGTGGAGCAGAGATGGCTGTTTTCATAATAAGTTTTGTATAGTTTGATTTATTTCTTGCTGATGTATTAGTTTGATAACAATAAAATCAGAAACGATGACCACACAAAACAAAACAAGACAAAACAAACCTATCAAACTAGGGCTTAGGAAAAGGTAAAGGGAAGAAAGAATTATATATTAACTACCTCTGGACCACTCCCATACCCATCTCAGTTTTTTAGCATATGTATATGTACTTAGCATTGTAGCCATTTTGGGGACCTATCACACCAAGTCTTGAGGAATCTCAAGATTTAAAGGTAGGTAGAAAAGGATGAGCCTTTCAAGAAAATAAAGAGGTAGCCAGAAATGTGTGATGAAAACAGGACAGTGTTTGATATTAAAAAGGAGGTAATTGTCAACAGCCAAATGCTACAGATTGGCCAAATAAGTAGCTCTCTCTAAGTCTTGGCTTTTCTGTAATGATACTTTCCCCAAAGCCTGTCATGTTCAGCTTACTCCCTCCCATCAGAATCTCAGGAAGTGTCACACCATGTTCTTTCATGGTACCTTGTGCCTACATACTTTATAGCACTTAGCACATGTTGCCTTAGTCTTTATCTCTCTTGTGCTCCTACAATTCTAAGCTTCTTGAGAGAAGGGGCTATTTCCAATCATAGCTAAGTTTTACACAGTTGATTTGTCCCAAACTGTACCCGATAAAATTCGTCATAAAATCTTTGCTTGATCCTATCTTCTGAAACATTTCTTCTAGAAATTTTATAGTTCAGGTCTTACATTTAAGTCTTTAATCCATTTTGAGTTGATTTTAGTATATGGTGATAGAGAGGGATCTAGTTTCATTTTTCTGCCTATAAATATCCAGTTTCCCCAGCACCATTTATTGAAGAGATTGTCCTTTCCCCAAAGTATGTTATTGGCTCCTTTGTTGAAAATCTGTTGACTGTAGGTAAGTGGAATTATTTCTGAATCCTCTATTCTGTTTCATTTGTTTATGTGTCTGTTTCTGTGCCAGTATCATGCTGTTTTGATTACTATTGTTTTGTAGCATAATTTGAAGTCAGAGAGTGTGATACCTCCCACTTTTTTCTTTTTCTTCTGGATTGTTTTAGCTATTTGGGGTCTTTTGTTGTTTCATATAAATTTTTGGATTATTTTTTCTATTTCTGTGAATTATGTCATTGATAGTTAGACAGTTTGATGGGGATTGCATTGAATCTATAAATTGCTTTGAATAGTTTGGTCATTTTGACAATATTGATTCTTCCATTCCATAAACATAGGATGTCTTTTCATTTTTTTGTGTCTTCTTTAATGTCTTTAATCAGTGTTCTAAAGTTTTCATTGTAGAGATCTTTCATCTCCTTGATTAAATTTATTCCCAGGATTTTTGTTTGTTTGTTTGTTATTGTAAATGGGATTGCTTTCTTGATTTCTTTTTCTGCTAATTTGTTGTTGGTGTATAGAAATGAAGATCAGTAGATTTTTTTTTTCTTTTGTCTTTTTTCCGTGTCCGGCAACGGATCGCAACCCTCAGTGTTGC
>NW_007732507.1:28798-32751 GCF_000696425.1 Galeopterus variegatus | reverse complement strand
CCTGCGGGCGGCAGCGCCGCCGCGCTTCCCAAGCGGCGCACTTATCCAGTGCGCCACCGGGCCGGCCCTAAGATCAGTAGATTTTTGTATGTAGATTTTCTGTCCCACCACTCTACTGAATTTGTTTATCAGGTCTAGGAGTTTTTGGTAGAGTCTTTAGGTTTCTCTCTATATAAGATCATATCATCTGCAAATAGGGACAATTTGAATTCCTCCTTTCCAATTTGCTTGATTGCTCTGGCTAGGACTTCTGATACCATGCTGGATAAAAGCAGTGAGAGTGGGCACCCTTGTCTTGTTCCAGTTCTTAGGGGAAGGCTTAGGGGGATGTTAGCTGTGGGTTTATCATATATAGCCTCTATTGTACTAAAATACTTTCCTTTTATACCTAATTTGTTAGGAGTTTTTATCATGAATGCATTTTGAATTTTATCAAATGCTTTTTCTGTGTCAACTGAAATGATCATGTTTTTTTCTTTCATTTTGTTGATGGGCTGTATCATGTTTATTGATTTGTGTATGTTGAACCATCCTTGCATCCTTGGGGTAAATCCCACTTGTTCATAATCTTTTTGATATACTATTGGATTTTGTTTGCTAGTATTTTATTGAGGATTTTTACTTATATATTCACCAGGGATAATGACCTGCAGTTTTCTTCTTCTTTTGTATCCTTTGCTGGTTTTGGTATCAGGGTAAAGTTGGCCTTGTAGTACAAATTTGCAACAATTTCATTCACTTCAATTTTTTGAAATAGTTTGAGAAGTATTGGTATCAGTTCTTCCTAATGCTGGTAGAATTCAGCAGTAAAGTCATCTGCTCCTGGGCTATTCTTTGTTGGGAGAATTTTTATTACTGATTCAATCTTGTTACTCATTGTTGGTTTATTCAGGTTTTCTATTTTTTCTCGGTTCATAGGTTTTGGTATAATGTGTTTCAAGAAATGTTTTGATTTCCTTCTTAATCTCTTCTTTGACCATTGGTTGTTCAAAAGCACGTTGTTTAATTTTAATGAATTTCTGTATTTTTGAAAGTTCCTCTTGTTTTCATTTCTATTTCATTCCATTATGCTCAGAAAAAATACTTGACATAATATTGATCTTTTTGAACTTTTTGAGGCTTGCTTTGTAGCCCAACATATGGTCAATGCTAGAGAATATTCCATGTGCTGATGAAAAGAATGTGTATTTTGCAGCTGTTGGATGAAATGCTCTATAAATGTCTGTGAGGTCCATTTAGTCTATGGGGCCATTTAAGTCCAATGTTTCATTACTGATTTTCTGTCTCAATGATCTGTCCAGTGCTGAGAGTGGGGTGTTAAAGTCCACAGATATTAGTGTCTTGGTGTCTTTCCCTTTAGATCTGATAACACTCACTTTATATATCTGGTGCTTCAGTGTTGGGTGCCTATATATTTATAGTTGTTATATCATCTTGCTGTATTGATTTCTTTATCATTATATAATTCACTTCTTCATCTCTTAGTACAGACTTTGATCTAAAGTCTGTTTTATCTAATATAAGTATAGCTACTCCTGCTCACTTTTGGTTTCCATTTGCATAGCATATCTTATTCCATCCCTTTACTTTCAGTCTATGTATGTGTTTGTAGGTATGTGTGTTTCTCATTGGTAGCATGTGGATGTGTCATATTTTTGTTTTTGTTTGTTTGTTTTAAAAATCCATTCAGCCAGCCTATGTCTTTTATTTGGGGCCTTTAAACTGTTTACATTCAAGGTTATTATAGATATGTGAGGTCTTACTCCTATCATTTTATTGGCTGTTTTCTGCTTGTTTTGTATATCCTTGTTCCTTTCTTTCTATCATTATTTTTCCTTGCCGTTTGGTAGTTTTCTGTATTGATAAGGTTTGACTCCTTTCTCTTTCTAATTTGTGTATCTCTGTCTGAGGAAATTTTATATTTTCAGGTGTTTCCATGATGGTTATTATCATTATTTCTCTTCTAGATGCAGGACTCGCCTAAGCATTTCTTGTAAGACCAGTCTGGTGGTGATGAATTATCTTAATTTTTACTTTTATGAGAAAAACTTTATTTCTACTTCATTTCTTTTTTGTCTTTTGTCTTTTTTTCCCATGTCCGGCAATGGATCGCAACCCTCAGTGTTGCCCCCGTACCGGACTGTCGTATAACTTCGTATAATGTATGCTATACGAAGTTATTACGGCATTTTAAAAGATCGTGACCACCAGAAATGATTCTGTAATGACTATTGACGATCTCATGACAATACAGTGGAATGAGAAATTTTTGCAAATAGTTTCATCTAGATAGCGAGATCCTGGAGAGTAAGGTACTGGCCTGATCAATTTCTATGTCTCCTGAGTGTTGTACAGTGGCTGGGACCTAATAGGAATTCAGTAAATGAAAGGAAGAAATTGGGAGGTGGGGGCAGGAACAGGCATACATCTGTTAGTTCAATTTATGAACCCAAAGGAAAATATTATGGGATGTGTTCTTAAGTGCATTTGTTGCTTTTCATTGACTTTGACTTTGAACAAGTTTATATTTAAGTTTTCTATGTGATTTTATTATTTCATCTTTTAATATTAGTGTATGAATTAGTACAACTGTTCTCCTTGATTTAATGAATTTGCATGCGCTTTTTTCAAGTTTAAATAACTTGTACAATGGTAGAGGAGATAACAAAGAACTGAAGAGGTGGATTGATTTGGTTTAATTCAGTTGGTTTCATCAATACATCAGTGTTACTTAAGCTGGGATGGGGGATGATGATCCTTATCAATCAAATAATTAACAAAATATTTATTGAGTGTCAGCTTCATACCAGAAACTGCAATAGATGCTGGTTGAGCAGACAAGGCAAGTACGAGCTGTTGTCCCTGATTATACATAGTGGCTAGAACTAGGCACTTAGTTCTGTTCCAGGGCCTCAGAACTATCCCCGCCATGGAATTCTGCTGGTTTCCTTAAAGGCCTGCACGAGAAATTGCTCATGAATTCAGTCAACTCCAAGACCAATGCTAGAAAAAGCATTCCAAGTTCATCCCCCATTCTTTGTGACATAGTACATATACTTGGGTTCTAAAGTTTTAACTTGGTAATGGCATCTTACTGATTTTTCAATAAAAACTTTTCCAAATAGCACAAAAAATATACATCCAAGTTTATTTCTGTATGAGCACTTGCCAAACCCTGGAAATTTCATTCTTTTGGCTGATATCTTCTTTCAGGCTTGTTACCTGTGATTTGTCTCCTAACTACATCGTGTCTCCACTTTTCACCACCTTCAGTGAATTCTACACCTTGTTGCCTAATTAGCTTTCCTGAAGCAAGTGGTCACACTTGAAGACAAGTGAGCACCAGCATATTCCTTCTTGAGAAACATATTTACACATCCAATTTCAACTAGTTGTATATGTTGTGTTAGAATGGACACTTAGGTTTGTGGTAGCCATTTCAGTTGGTTATTAAGAAATAATAGCCAACTAGATATTAAGAAAGTTTAACAGATATGGGGTAATGTACATAACAACTTGCAGAAGACACTAAATCCTCCTCAGTATTTGAGTTTATCATATCTTTTTATCAGAATTAGCTTATTGCTTTAATTAACAATGGCCCTCTTTTTAACTCACTGCAAAATTACTAAATAACTGACTTCTCAATAGTTAAAAAGGAAATCACACAATTATCAATGTTAAAGATCATCTAGTACAAACCTTTGAAAATGGGGAAACTGAGCTCAAAAGAATTGAAATGGCAAGTCCTATAAGAAAAAGGTGATGGGCCGGCCCGGTGGCGCACTACTATAGTGCGCCGCTTGGGAAGCACGGTGGCGCTCCCACCAAGGGTTCGGATCCCGCATGCGGACCGGCTGCTCACTGGCTGAGCGAGGGGTGGGAGCAACACCGAGGGTTGCGATCCCGTGGCCGGTCATGAATAAAGACAAAAAGGAAAAAAAAAAAAAAAA
>NW_007732507.1:15328-27828 GCF_000696425.1 Galeopterus variegatus | reverse complement strand
GCGCCACCGCGCTTCCCAAGCGGCGCACTATCCAGTGCGCCACCGGGCCGGCCCTCTACTTCATTTCTGAAGGATAGATTTGCTGGGTATAATATTCTTGCTGGCAGTTTTTTCTTTCAGTACATTGAATATATCATCCAGTAATGTGTAGGGTTTCTGCTGAGTTGTCTGCTGTTAGTCTAGAGGGGATTCCTTTATAAATGACTTGATTTTTTCTCTTGCTATTTTTAGAATTCTCTGTCTTTAACTCTGAATAGTTTGACTACAATGCATCTTGGAGAAGACCTATTCGTGTTGAATCTGTTTGGGGATTGTTGAGCTTTCTGGATCTGGATGTTTACATCTTTCACAAGACTAGGGACATTATCAGTTACTATTTCATTAGATAGGTTTTCAATATCTTCTTTTGTTTTCTTCTCCTTTTGGAATGACCATAATTCAAACATTTGTTCACTTAATAGTATCCCATAGATCTTGTAAGCTTTGTTCATTCTTTTTTTCTTTTTGTCTTCCAGTGTTATTTGAAAATAGTTATCTTCAAGATCAGAAATTCAGTCTTCTGCTTGATTTAGTCTGTTGTTTAGACTCTCACATGTAGTTTTTATTTCAATGAATTCTTCAATTCCAAGATTTCTGTTTGATTTTTAAAATGATATCTATCTCTTTGTTGAATTTTCATTCAGAATGTACATTATTTTTCTGATTTTGTTGAATTGTTTGTATTCTCTTGTATCTCATGAGTTTCCTTAAAATAACTATTTTGAATTCCTCTTCTGGAAAGTCAGCAATTTCCAGTTCTTTGGGATCAGTTACTGGAGCACTATTACATTTCTTTGGTGATGTCATATTACCTTGTTTTTTCATATTTCTTGTTTCCTTGTATTCATATCTGTGCATCTGGTAGAACAGTCTCCTTTTTGAGTTTTGTAGAGTGGCTTGCATGGGAAAAGACTTTCACCTGCAAATACATCCTATGGTGTCAATCAGGAGCTGGTCTGCCAAGGGTGGTGCTGTTGAGCCCTTTATTGGGTAGAGGGTGAGGCCACTAGGCAGGCCTGCAGAGAGGGAACTTGTCCAGCTGCTTCTTTTTTGGATAGTGGACAAGGTCAGGATGTGGGTCTGCCAAGTGGGTGCCTAGCCAGCTGCTTCTTGGGTGGTGGGTGAGGCCTCAAGTTGGGGTTACAGAGAGAGGGCCCTGCCACCAGCTTTTAAGGTAGTGGGCAAGGTTAGGAAGCAGGCCTGATGAGGGGAGGTCCAGCCTGCCACTTCTTTGGTGGTGGTTAAGGCAGCTGGGCAGGACTTCTGAGAATGAAACTGCCTGTCCATTCTCTGGAAGGGCAGAAGGACATGATTGTGCTTTATTTCCACTAGCCTGTGGGTGCATTTGTTAGGGTAGAGATCCATGAACTGTTTTTCTGCATTGGTGGATCGGGCACACAGAACTCAGCCAGCTGGGTGGGAGGTGGTAGGGACAGGAATGAGGGTTGTCCACCAGAGAAGGGTCAGTCTGTCTGATCTCTGGCCTGTGACTTGGGGGTGCATCAGTTCAGCAGGCCTGGGGTTGGCTTCCCAGACTGCAAGAGTAGTGTCACAGCTGTTGTAGGCCCAGGCTTCAGGCCGCTGGAATCACGGTGTTGTGGTTTCTCCTGTGAGTGCATTTCAATAACTGGGAAGCCTTAAGGCCGGAGATGCACAATGGCTACTGGCTCCCGGGCAGGGCATGCTCCCAAAGAGGCTCTGGTTACAAGATGGTACCATACTGCATCAGCTTTGGTCACAAGGGTGGGGTAGGGAGTGCACCATACGTGTTTTTGTTCTAGAGCGGTGCAGTGCGTGTATTCCAGGCAGCTCCCCACTCTTGGCTCTAGGCTTGTCTTGCAAAAGCAATTGCACACCTTTGTGGTGAGGATGGGGGTTGGTGTGGGTCCTCTCCCTACCTTTTTGCTGCAAGGAAAAATTTGTCCTGTGCCAGTTCTAGTGGTAGAGATGTGGCGGCTGAGGCTGTGTGCCAGTCTCTCCTCTCTATGCCACCATCCTGGGGTAGGGCTCCACAGGGTCTCACCACCCCCCATGCTCTCCGACAGATGCTCCTGTCAATATTTAGCTGTCTGCTAGTTGTTCTGGTTCTTTTTTACAAGAGGAACGCACTCCAGACACCTCTAGTCCATCCTCTCACCCCGCCTCTCGGATTTCATGTTCTGCTTTTTCTTAATTTTTTTTTCCAATTAAAAAAATATTACAGCTTTCACTTTGAAATTGAAATATAGACTACAGAAGGGAAAAGTCCATTTATAATCCTACTACCTACATATAGCTGTTGTTAAAAGTTTATCTTTTTCTTTGATTAGTGTTAGATATAATATCTATGTTATAAAAATATTTTTGATGGTTGTGTATATATATATGTGTGGTCATTTGCAATACCTAAAATTTATTGTTGTTAGAAATTAAAGTATATCCGTTTCTTACCATTATAAATCAAGCTGGGTGAATATTTTATGTTTACAGGTTTGTTCATATTTCTGATTCTTTACTGTAGATTCCTAGAAATGAAATTATTTGGTCAAAATGCATACTTTTAAGACTTTTAATTCATCATATTGAATTGCTTTCTGGAAATGTTAAACCAATTTTTATGCCCATGAACAACAAAAAGAGCTTTTATCTTAAAAATATTAAATATTCTAAATAATATATTTAACTAATTTGATAAATGAAATATCTCCTTGTGACTTGCATGTCCTTGGCTATTAGAGAGGCTGTGTGTTTTTCATATCTTTATTATATTTTTTCTTGTGTTGCATAAATTTTTTTCTTCACATCCTTAGCATAGTTTTTAACTTTCATATGTTACACATAAACTCTTTGTTTTTTTTTTTTTGTCTTTTTCCCGTGTCCGGCAACAGATCGCAACCCTCAGTGTTGCCCCCGTACCGGACCGGGGACCGGCAACGGAATCGCAACCCTCGGTGTTGCCCCCGTACCGGACGGGGGACCGGCACCGGGATTGCAACCCTCGGCGTTGCTCCCGCGCCTCGCTCAGCCAGTGAGCGGGAACCGGTCTGTATGTGGGATCCGAACCCTCGGGCGGGAGCGCCGCCGCGCCTCCCAAGCGGCGCACTATCCAGTGCGCCACCGGGCCGGCCCTAAACTCTTTGTTTTTTTTTTTGTCTTGTCTCTGTTCCCGTGTCCGGCAACAGATCGCAACCCTCAGTGTTGCCCCCGTACCGGACGGGGGACCGGCACCGGGATTGCAACCCTCGGCGTTGCTCCCGCGCCTCGCTCAGCCAGTGAGCGGGAACCGGTCTGTATGTGGGATCCGAACCCTCGGGCGGGAGCGCCGCCGCACCTCCCAAGCGGCGCACTATCCAGTGCGCCACCGGGCCGGCCCTAAACTCTTTGTTTTAAGTGTGGAATATTTCTTCCTAGTTTGTTTGCCTTTTTATTTTTTTCATACTATATTGTGATTTTTTAATAAATCAACTTCATTGAGATATGTTATAAGTGATAAAATGGAGATGTAACTTATGTACAATAAAATGTAGCTATTTTGTGTCAGTTTGATGAGTTTTCACAAACATATTTACCTGTTTAATAATAAACAAGATATGGAACATTTCCATCTCTCCAATAAGCTCTCTGGAGCCCCTTTGCAGTCAATAATTCCTACCCTCCACCCCACCAGCTCTAGGTAATCCTGGATCTGCCTTCTGTCACTTTAGTTGTTAGTCTTTTCTAGAGTTGTATGCATTGTAAATAGAATTTTATAATATGTATGCTTAGAATATTGTTTTTGAGTTCATGCAGGTTGTTGCATGTACAAGTGATTAATTCCTTTTTACCACTGAGTAGTTTTCCATTGTGTGAGTATAGCAGAATTTGTTTATCCATTCACCTGCTCATGGGCATTTTGGCTGTTTCCAGTTATTGGCTATTATGAATAAAGCTGCTATAAACATTATGTGCAAGTCTTTCTGTGGCCATATGTTTTCATTCCTCTGGAGCAAATACCTAGGAGTGGAATTGAGTCATTTGGTAAGTGTATGTTTAACTTTGTAAGAAACTACCAAACTTTTTTTCCCAAGGGGCTGTAAAAGCGTGCCTTCTGTATTAGTCCATTTCTGTTTCTTATAACAAAATACCTGAAACTAGAAGATTTATAAAGAGAAACAAAATTTATTGTTACAGTTTCTGAGGCTGGGAAGTCCAAAGTCTATCTGGTGGTGTCGACAGGGACCCAGGGGTCTCACATTGCAAGATGGTGGAAGCAGAGAGGGCAGAGAGAGAGCAAGATAGACTCTCTCTCCTTTTAAAGCCCTCAGAACCATGCCTCTGACCACCATTTTTAATCAATTCACTACTGCAGGGTCCTACAATCCAATCACCTCTTCAAGGCTCCACCTTTCAATTACCAAAGAAGATTTTCCACTGTTTCTATAATCACCTTTGTAACATTGCTTTAATCACCTTTTTAATGTTGCTTTACATAGAAGGTGAACAGAGAACTATGCAGCTATTTTTAGACAGAAGCACAGGGCTGTCAGCTGTGCTTACTCATTGCTTAAATGACTCATTTCTGTTCACAAAGCATGCAATACCAACTTGTGCTTCAGTAAATTTATAAATTTGAGAATTTCAAGAGTACTGTTTTGAAGTTAAGATACTAATTAGGTTATTTCCTTAATTGGCTGTCAATCTAATTTAAGTTGGTACTTTCTTAGTGGAATCCCAAGATCACTCAGGAATAAAAGGGACTGAGGTATTTTGGAATACGGGAGTCCAAAGGAAGACTAGATTCTTGGTAGAAAATCATAACCATCATTTCTTTCAGGATCTGGTTTATTTTAGAGTAAGTGCTGTTTCTTTGTCTTTCATCCCTACTTAGACTGAAGGATCAGTGGTCATGTTTTCTCAGGCCTCAGAGGAGACTTGGTTTACATGGTCTCCAATTTTTTTCACACACTTTTTAAGAGAATAACATGGCCAGGCCAAGGAGTAACGGTGAAATAAATGATGTCTTCAGTGCCCTCGAATGTGCTTTCCACTGTGCCCAGCACCCTTTTTTTCTTCCTCTTCCCTTCTATTATTATGAAATACCTCTACCAGGAGTGTTGAGCCATTTTGATGGTACAGTTTGAAGTTTTGGCCTCTGTTATGGGAGCAGCTCTATAACCACCTGCTAATAGGACTGATATTATTTAAAAGAGCTCATTATATTCTCCCCTTTCCTCCTGCTGGCCCAGTTCAATCTGCGGGTCTCTAGATTTCTAGGTTGCAGTTTCTTAAATGAGATAAAATGGATAACTTGACCTGAGCACTTCTTTTTCATTTAAAGATATGGTATTATAAGAAACTTCCACAGAAGTAAGTACATTAAGATTTCCAATTCACCAGTCCTTAAGCAAGTGGTCACAAACTTTTCTGTAAGGGGCTAGATAATATTTTAGGCTTTATGCATCATACAGTCTCTGCTGTAGCTGCTGAGCACTGCTCTGGTAACATGAAAGCAGCTGCAGACAATATGGAAACAAATAGGTGTCGCTGAGTTCCGATAAAACTTTATTTACAAAAAAGGGGGTGGGCAGATTGGGCCAATCTGTAGTTGGCGAATCCCTGATTTAAGCCCGAGATTACTCATTCTTTTGGGTGGTTCTATTTCATCTTTCCCAGATACTCTAGTTCCCCTAAAATGAAGACTGTTAAAAAATATGAGTGTTCCACAGTGAGGGTTGATGTAACAAAATATGACTCTGAAATTTTAGGCCTCTTGGGAAGTTATTCTACTGCTATTGAGTCTAAATCTTAACTTTGAAATTACAGTATATAAAGTTATTTCTAGGGCTACATTCTAGTCCCTGAATATGACTTCCGGAGCTGGAGACAGAAGGACATCACAGGAGGACAGATGCCCCCAAACTGTATTCACCATCTGGTCCAACAGTGGGAATCACCTGTCTTTGAGGGCAAGGTGTGAACACCTGTTCTTTCTTGCAAATTGGGGATTTACTGTTTCAGGTATAAGAAGGTATATTTTCCCACAGCAATGGAAGTTAAGACTATTTTTAAAGCTTGAGCAAACATATCCTCAAGTTGGGCTATGGTTGCTTGATTTATGACTCAAGAATGCTAAATTCCCTTGTTGGAATCTGACCAGCAGTTACATTGTTCTCTACACTGCCTGCTGCTTCCTACACAGATAATTACCAGAGGCTAATTTACAGATGCCAGCAGGAATGGAAATGGAGAGAATGGCTGCCCACAGAGCTAGGAATTGGATTTTATCAGGAGTCATGGAGAAACATGTTTGTTCTCAGGCTCTACACTGCCTGCTGCTTCCTACACAGATAATTACCAGAGGCTAATTTACAGATGCCAGCGGGAATGGAAATGGAGAGAATGGCTGCCCACAGAGCTAGGAATTGGATTTTATCAGGAGTCATGGAGAAACATGTTTGTTCTCAGGAAAAAAAGTACAGAAAAGTGACTAGTTGAGAAATATGACAGCAAAATGAATTATCCAAAGGGCGGTGCAGTATTTAAAGCATTGCTTTAGAGTTAGGCAACCTGGGTTAAAATCCTTATTGCCCCACTTAATAGGTAGAAGCCTTGGATGAGTTACTTAACCTCTCTAAGTCCTCACCTGCAACATCAGCATCATAGTGGAATGTATCTCAAAGTTGTGATGATTAAATTTTAAAAAAGGCATGTAGAGCATTTATCTCAGTATCTGGAACATAGCAAATCATCAATAAAGATTAGCTATTATTATATCTTAATTCATACTCCCAATCTAGTGTTTATCCTCAATTTTGTTCTCTATTCAACAATCGTGAATAAACATTTTACCTTCCTCATTTGCTCAGGGTTATTGGAGATTCTGAAAGTATTTGATTGCTTACCTTAAAGATTAGAAAACTGAGGTCCACGAACTTAAGGGAATTGCCTATGGTTAGTGAACCAGAATTGAAACCTACCCAACTGATCCTCTTATTAATATAGAACTCCCCAAATTTGAGCTTCTCCAGAAGACTGCACCGATCATCTTTGGCTCAGCTTAGTTCTCATGTTATTCCACCGATCTTAGCAGCAAAAGTCAAAAGTCATAAATGGAGTGACCTTTGGCAAATTATATTCCCCTGATCTGTTTTTTATTTATAGCATTAAAGGATTGGTATATAGAGATGGTCCCTACAATTTCTTCCAGTTCCGGAGTTCTACACCTAAAGGTTTTGAGGAGAAACTAATCACTGAGGGGAAGAGCTAGAGTTATGGAAACAGGTAGGCCATGGTTGACCGTGCCATCATTCCCATGAGGACATTGGTGGTCAGAATTAAAGACAGTCTTGGGATTGCAACTAGTACCAAGACCAGGCTTCCTGCACCTGCAAACTGTCCTTGCTATTTGTACTCGATGGTCAGCACAGAGTAACCGTGCTGTCACAAAAGAAAGAAAAAAGATTTTAGAATTTGGGGAAAACTTAAAGTATACAATGAATTGGCTCTGCAAATAGCACAGTATGTAAATAAGTGCCCCCTTTCCCAATTGAACAACTATGTAGGCAAATTTATTTTTATATTAGAAATTATTAGTCATACAGGTTCTTAAATTAACAATAAAATTATGTTATTTATAATTAAACACACAGTCTGCTTATTTTGCTAGTTATATTTCTCAGTGTTCAGGACATTTAAATGAACTACTTCCTGTTTTAGCAGGAATTTAATCATGGAGCTGAGGAAGGCTACCCAGTTTCCCAAATTCCAGTATGATACTCAAACCCCTAAAATTAAGATAATTAAAAAAAAAAAAAAGCACGGGCAAAGCAGTACAAATATTTAGCAAGACTCTTACTACAGAGCTGTTTATAATTCTTAATTAGAGTTAGATATTGTTTGTGAATTTGAATCATAACTGAATAATATATAAATAGTGCTATTACTGTGTATAAGTAATCAAAGTTTGTGATTGGAATAAACCAACATCCTTGAAGAATGTTATCAAACTTCAACAGAGATTTTCAGAGATTTATATTTTTCTCTTTAAAAAAGATGAGTAATTATCTCAAAAGAATGGCAATTCTCCTTGATATGAGACACATTATTCTATGAAAGAAGATGTGTGAGGAGCCTGAATTAGGCAGCCAGTACCAAATAACAGTTTTCTATATTGCAGACGTTCACATTTAGGCAATATGGTGTTGTGGTTGCGAAAGGGGGCTTTGGAATCAGACAGACTTGCACTTGGTTTTGATTTTTGCCCCTTACTGTGTGACCTTCAGTAAAGTACTTGACCATCTAAGCCTCAGTTTCCTCATGGTGGAAATATAGAGAGTAATTGTAACTATTTCATAGGTGGTGTTGAAAGAAATGAGATGGTCATGTGTAACTAGCCACGCACAGTGTTTACCATGTGCCTTGTGCCTTTCTTAATGGCTGTTTTGCTTTTGAGACACATGTGCATCTCCCTCTTTACAGCAGCCCTCATGTGGGGATGGGCTTCGCACCAGATGCTATTAGAATAAAAAGAAAATCTAGGGATCTAATTTACTATTAGGAATGCGAGAGCTGACATAGGATCTGATATTTTTTCAATCAATAAAGGAAACGAGTATGTACCCTTTATTTTACATAGAATTAACAACTCACAGGGACCCCAAAAGGACAGCAAGTATATTCTACTTACCAATATAATAGGTTATTTTGTTCAGTTGTTAAGTATAATTGCAGTTAATAAATTTATTGAATCTGTACACCAGAAATTTTCTCCATGTTTAAGAATTTTGACTCCCTGACATTTAGGAATTTGACTTTCTATCTGGTACACGGTCAATATAAAATAGTCTCTTTCTCTACTTTATGATTACCATTTAATACTCAGGGAGGCAACAAAACTCATAGCAGTGATTCTTAACATTTACATAGTGCTTTAGTCTATAAAGTGCCAGCATGAGCATTACCCCACTTCCATGTGAGATAAGCTGTATGATTCTCATTTTAGCTGTGACTCAGAGAAGTCACTCAGCCCTCCAGTGGCAAAGCCCTGAGATCACTGCTGTTTCTACCACATCACAGCTTCTTGTAAGCCAGTGTGCTTACATTTAGATGCATCACAGAAATACCAAAAAATAAGTAACAGCTTTGAACAGTCTTGTGTCACTCAGTGACTTTAGCTAAATGTGTTTTTTTTCTGTGCTAACTTTCTACTTAGGAGCACAGCATAGATGCTTTCACTTTTCTTCTCTCTAATGGTTTATCTGAGGATGGGGGATGAAGACAGAGGGACATAAGGAACAATACTGCTCCCCTCCCCTTTTAGAAAAAGAACTTGATTGCTCTCCTGAAGTTATATACATTGACATTCAGGTAGATCATGAGAAAATCAAGTAGAGAGCTGGTATACTGTGCTAACAATAGGACCCAGGAAGCTGGCACTGATAAGGGAGACATTGCATTTTTTAATAGGATAGTCAGCTAAGAATTAAGTCTTAATGTGTTTCCTCACATGGAGCTCCTCTGCATCAGGGGAGTGTCTTAGTCCATATAACAGAATGCCATAGACTAGGTGGCTTATAAACCAAAGAAATTTACTTCTTACAGTTTCGGAGGCTGGAAAGTCTAAGACCAAGGTGCTGGCAGGTTCAGTGTCTAGTGAGGGCCTGCTTTCTGGTTCACAGACAGCTATCTCCTTCCTGTATTTTCACATGGCTCTCTGGGGTCTCTTTTATAAGGGCGTTAATCCCATTCATGAAGCCTCCACCCTTTTGAGCTCCCAAAGGCCCCACCTTGTAATACCATCACACTGATTAGATTCAAGTTCAACTTTTTTTGGCAAGAATATTACACAGGTAGTTCTGTGTGCTTCCAGTTGCATCACATCAGTAGGCACATGGCGTCTGGTGGTGTTCCAGAATTAAACCTTTAAAAATCCAGTCTGAGTCCATAAGTAGCCAGCTAAAACTGGATTTCACCAGTTGCTTTCTGCTTGTTATCTAAAGTGAGGTGTGAGCCACGTTACCCAGAAATTTCAAATGAAATCAGCCTTTATGCCAAATGTACTTTGAAAAAGGCTTTGAGGCACCTTATATGAAAGAGTACCCATACAATTAGAATATTAAAACAATGTAATGAGGAGGGGAAGAGGAAAGAGGAGGACGGGATGTCTCAGTGGAGTGTGATAATGGAATCAGGAGACTGAGGCTGAGCAGTCAGCCTGTGACGAGAAGGCTACTAGTGTTCTTAGCAAATAAACATGCCTATGAGTCTCTGGTTGAGGTTACCCCAGAGGCTTATCCACTTTATTTTAATTGGACCAACATCTATTGAAAGCCCATATACTCAGAGAACTTGCTAGGCTTTATGGGACACTTATGAAGATGAAAAAGTCAGTTTCTATGTCTCAAGATGCTCATAATTTACGGGTGATGACACACACTGAGTTTTAATCTAGGTCAAATGGCTTTAGGTGCTATAATAGAAGTGTCCACGTCAGGGCTACCAGAGCACAGTGGAAGTTATTAATTTCTGACAAGCAGAGTAAGGCAATTCACAGAGGATGTGGCCTTTGGATTGGACTTGAAGAAGATAAATGGGTGTATTAGTCTGTTTCTGTTGCTTATAACACAGTACTTGGAACTGGGTAATTTATAAAGAAAACAAAATTTATTGCTTACAATTTCTGAGGCTGGGAAGTCCAAAGTCCATCTGGTGGTGACAGTGACCCAGAGGTATCACATTGCAAGATGGTGGAACCAGAGCGAGAAGAGAGAGAGAGAAACAGAATCTTCTCTTTTTTTAAAGCCCTCAGAACCATGCCCTTGACCACCATTTTTTAATCCATTCACTACTGCACAGTCCTACAGTCCAGTCACCTCCCTGAGGCCACACCTTTCAATTATCATAATAGTATTTCCCACCCTCTTAACAGTCACAGTAAGGGCAAGTTTCTAATACATAAAACTTGGGGACACAATTTAAGCTTCAATGAGTTTTGGGGGGACAGTTCTATCCACTACAATGGATTTCACTGTGTGGAAGGAAGATGAAAGGGGATTCTGGTCTGTAGAAACAGCTTGAAGAAAATTCAGAAATATTTTGAAATGTGTGATATCTTTAGGGGGTGGTAAGAAGTTCACTCAAAAAAAGCACACAGTGAAATGGTACATGAAAATGGAGCTTAAAAATGAGATAGAAACACAGCTAAAAAAGAAAGTAGGGGCTCAGATTGGAAATAGTTTTAAAAGCCATGTTGAGGAGTTTTGATTTTTTTTTCCTGTGGGTCATTAAAGTCTTTTTTCAGAAAAAAGAAATTACAAGATTTGTATTTTATGAAGGGTAATTTTGTGGGTAGCCTAGGAAATTAATAACATCAGGTGAGAATGACCCATTAGGAGGCTCTTTTAAACATTTAGGACCCTGAGAAGGGAAAGTGTGGTATATACTCAAGAGACATTTCAGATGTGAAATGAAAGGCCTTGACGAACAGTCGGATGTGAGATGAGGGAAGGGGGCAGTTAAAGATGACTGTCATATTTTAAACCACAAGGTAGATGGTTATGCCATTTAACTAAAACTGAGAATTTAGGTGGATGAGCAATTTTGGTGAAGGCAGAAATTGAGATGAATTAGAAACTGGTCAGTCTGAACTATCCGCGGTGTCTTAATTTACTTAACAGACGAATGACTGACAAGCCCTATTCTAGGTGCTGGGAATATAGAGGTTAAAAAGGCCAGCTCTCATGGAGCCTGTGTTCTAGAAGGAGAACCAGGCAGAAAATAAAGAATAATTTTATGTTCCAGATGCCAACAAGTACCAAATAGAGAAGGTCATGGAAAAGGTGACTGGGGTGGGGGAACTGTTAGATAGAACGGTTGGAAATGGTCTCTCTGAAGACTTTTGAACAGAGGCAGAGTGATGAGAAGAAGCCACTCACAAAAGGACCTGGGGGACTCCAGGCAGAGGAAAGAGCAGGTGCAAAGGCTGCACGGGGGAACCCAGCGGAGGGAGCAGCAGGTGGAGGGCAAGTTCAGAGGGGGCGAGCTGGGAGGTCTTGTGGGGTTGTAACATCAGGAGCTTGTTTTCAGTCTGAGCACACGGGAAGCCACGGCAGAGTGGTAAACAGGGGAAATATATCCTCTGATTTACATTTTTAGAAGGTCACAGGGATCACTGAGAGGAGAATGGGCTCAGTGCAAGTGAGGGTGGAAGGGGTGGATCCAGTGAGGAAGCTCCTGTAGATGATGGAGGTGGCCAAGTTAGCAGGGTGGCGATGGACATGGTAGGAAGTGGTCACCTCTGGGTGTGTGCTCAGTGTAGAACCTGTTGGACTAGTGATAGATTAAGGTGGTGGGAGTGTGGATGAGGGAAACGTTTGGGGCCTAAGCAACTGAGTCAAGGTGGTGCCATTTGTTGAGGGGATTAAAACTCACAGGAGGTGGGGAGAAGCTTGGGGGAGCGAAGCTCAGGCATGTGGCAGGGATTTGAAAATTTAGTGCTGGATGCA
>NW_007732507.1:13766-14859 GCF_000696425.1 Galeopterus variegatus | reverse complement strand
TGAAGGTGGGAACTGCCCATCTAACACATCCATGAAAAGCAATGGAGGAAAGAAGAAAAAGTAGACCTCCCCTCTCCCCCAAATGGTCTTCCACTCCCTGCAGTAGCTCCTGCTTCTACAACATGAGTGCTGTATGCAGAGAACAGGCAGGTAAGATATAGGACTGTCCATGCAGTGGCTTCCTGAAAGATTGTGAATGAGACGGAGCCAGCACTGACAGAGAAGAGAGATTACTGCTTGAAGTGGATATAAAAGGAATTTCTGGCCACTTATGAGATTAAGTGCATTTACCCGTGTCCAAGAAAATGCTTGGAAGTTGAACCTAGAAGCAAGGGTCCCCAAGGACCTCTTGTTCCTTGTCATGGGATAGGAATAAAGAATTGTTATAAATTAGGTAACTGGGTTTTGCAGACTGGGTATCTAAATGGAGTCAATTCACATTATGTGTTAACTGAACTTGTCATAATTTAAAAAATACCTGTCCTATATTTCAAGTGTTACCAGGTGTGCTGAGAAAGGGGTGTTTGTGTGTGTGCCCGTGTGCATGTGTGCGTGTGCCACCTATAAAACTAATTGCCTGAGGGAATTAATGAGAAAACACAGGGGATATAATATTACACACTGAAAATTATATTTAAAGTCTGAGGTGGGATGATTGCAGACAGAAAAAAGAGCTGAAAATAGAATTCTCAGTAATGTCCATAGTTACAGTTGATAAAGACGGAGAACCAGAGGTAGAATCTGAGTAAGCAATTCCTAGCAAATATACGAGGAATCACGCCAGTAAAATTCGACATTGAAATTATATCCCAAACTTTTTCATTTTTAACAAAATTATTGATTTTTATATGTCTTGGGCATCTCAAATCCAAAGTCAACATGAAGAAATTAAATTCATGATTTCCTCACGCTTGCCAATTCTACTTTTCCTCTTAGTATTTCACTCAACAGAAGGCGCCCTGCATCATGGCACAAACCTCACAGTCAACCTTATCTCCTTGTTCTCTAGTATCTCCCACATCCTATCAGTCACCAATCCAGAGTTTTTTCCTCCCAAGCCCTTCTCCTCAATTTACCCTACTCTGCTCCATGT
>NW_007732507.1:2737-13094 GCF_000696425.1 Galeopterus variegatus | reverse complement strand
GGCGGGAGCGCCTCCACGCTTCCCAAGCGGCGCACTAGCGCAGTGCGCCACCGGGCCGGCCGTCCAATCCAGAGTTTTTTCCTCCCAAGCCCTTCTCCTCAATTTACCCTACTCTGCTCCATGTCTGCTGCCACGCCTCCAGTTCAAGCAACCTAGTGCAGCTACTGCATTAGTCACCTAGCTCGTCCAGGACAGTGGTTCTCAGAAGTCAGGGGACATTTGGTAATATCTGAAGACATTTCTGATTGTCTTGACTGGGGAAGGGGTATTACTGTCGTCTAGTGGATGGAGACATGAGATGCTGCTAAACGTCTTACAATGCACAGGACAGCCCCCATGACAATGATCTGATCCAAATTGTCCAGAGTTCTTCTATTGAGAAACACTGATAAAGGGACATCCACTTTTCCCATCCGCCTTTTCCCCCTGATAAAATTTCCGCAAAGCAGTGTGTGTAATCTCAAAAATAAGCAGATATAATTATCATTATTTTAAGATGAGAGATATTTCTGTGCATCACTGAAACACAAAATGGACATCCATTTTATACTAGAATGACAAATCCTATTAAATTAACCCAATTATTCCAATAGTTGATAATAGTTTCAGTAGTTAACATTAGGGTAACAGTGGTAATATTAACATACACTAGTAAGTAGTTTTTTCTACATTAATTACTCTGTAATGCAGTTGTATATCTGTTCTTGTTAATGTCTCTTATAATTATTATGTTCTGTACATTTACGAATATGGTCACTGCTAGAACCCACATATGATATTCAATGTTTAGCAGTTCAAACTTAAAACAGGAAATACCAAGAAAATAAAACAACATAAACAGTATCACATTCACCAAACAAATTGACATCATGGAGGGAAAACTGAACAAAATTATTACTGTGATAGACTGTGCTGTTAGAACTAGCTCAACACAAACACTCTGAAAGGAGCATTGAAAATAACATAGCAAATAGTGTAACTGTGAAGTTAACTGGTGAGAAGGCATGCATGCAAATTCCCAGTAGATGGGGGAAAAAAAACCTTTTAAGCTGAGGTAGGATTTAAAATGAACTCCAGACAGCCAATTTCTCCTAATGAAAATGGATGTAGGCAGGGCATGACTATATTAAATTTATGTTGTTTTTATATTAAGCAACAACATAACAATGAACCTAATCATGCCATGTCTCTGCTTAACATCCGGCAGTGGTTTTCTTTGCTTTTTGGATTAAGACTAAATTCTTGACTCGAGTTTAAAAAGCTGTGCCAGCTCTGAACTCAGCATGTGACACTCTCTCCTGCCTCTTACTTCTCTACAATTTGGCCTTCCTGAACTCCTTCCAGAGTCGTGCACATGCAATGCTCCCTCTCTCTCCTACCTCTGCTGCCCTGCACGTGCTATTTTTGCTGTCTGGAACATTCTCCCCCACCCCACCCCCAACCTTCCTGGCAGGCTTCTCCATCTCCCTTACCCAACTTGCTTTATTAGCTTTAGAGTGTACATGGTGCTGTCTTGTTTGCAGCACTAAATCACAAGTGAAGCTCATTTGAGTTTTCAAGAGAGTATTACCTCTCATCTCCAAAACAAAAACACAAAACTGTTAGAAACAGAGCAATGGGTATTTTACCCATTGCAACCGTTGTGCTCTGTTCATATTGATTTTTGGCTGGAATGCAGTACTGCTCTGTTATGCATTTACCTTCATTTATAGTTTGGGTTTTCCATAGCATAACTATGCTAGTCTACGCCTGAATGGAGTTCTCACAAAGTACCTTTAATAGTAAAATAAATGAAATCAATAAGAAATGAAAACAGAAGAATGAATCACCAGGAAGGCAGAGACAGACTCCTTGACCATTCCGTACGATCTCCTTGGACATCCTCTAAAACCTCCATAAAGCCGCTTAGGGGTGATCACTTTCTATAGGTGGCATTAGGTTCCGTGCTTGAATAAGTATTTAGGCTGTCACCATCTCCAAGTTAATTGTTTCTGTATCATTTTAAAAACTAACTTTTCCAAAGTGAAATGTAATTTCGATCCTTAGGATAATGCTTTGACATTCCCTGTAGATGAAAAAAAATGCAAAAATCATCTTAATGCTTAGTGATTGGGAGGCTGTGTTGCAGACTCACCGTGTGCTGTCAGGAAGTCCATTTCAGCTCAGTTTGAATTCTGTTTTCCAACAGGGCTGTGCCCTTGCTCTATAAGTCCTCTGAATTTTTAGCTGATACTATCAGGGAGTAAAATATGATCATATGTCAAACTGTCAATAAATGCTTTCCTCAACTATAATAGGAGCTTTACGGCCAAATGCCAACACCGTTTGAATTTTATTTGATTTGAACAGCAAGTCTGCATTTATGCATAAAACATTATGCTGTATACATATAAATTATGGTATCTAAATAGGTGCAGAAGTATTCTGGAGGTTAGCAGTTTAGGAAATGAAACCTTTCTGTGATAGAGAGGAGCATCTTAACTGAGGGTTCTGAAGGATATAGATAATTTGAAAGGGTACACAGAAGCAGTAACAGAGACAGGGTACGTAACTCTATGTGGAAGCTAATTTTAGCTGGAAAATGGCTATTGTCATTAGGTGTGTTTATAGTCACTAATGATGTTTATGAATAATTCTGCCTACCTTCCGGACACATTCCAGGCACTGAAGTTAGACATGGGCATGTGATTTGAGCTGGCCAGTAGAAAGAGAGCAAAAGGCAGAAGGTTGTTAGAACCGAAGTGGGATTTTCCACTCGCCTTTATCCCTGTGCCAGCGACTGGCCAAGTTCCAGATGGTGGAGGCTCCACCAGCCTGCCTCCCTCAGTGTGGATGATGGGGGTGTGTAGAAATAAACTTCTGTCATCTGGGGCCATGGGATGTTGGAGTTATTTGTTACAATAGCATCATCTAGACTATCTGACCAATACAGTAGGTGACTGTTACCTTACCCAGACTGAAAACAACTCAGAATGTCACGGTGTATCTGATTCTCTGGAATTGTCACCATCTTATTCTGAGGCCACGAGGATAGTGTATGAAGGAATAAATGATCAAATTTCACAGGGCTATGACTATGTATGGCACCTTTAACTGAGTAAATTTAATAAAATAGAGTTAAAATTAGTTTTTTGTAATTTGTTCCACTAGATAATTAATTATATTAATTTGGTTTAATAATTGTTAGCATAATTAATTATACATTTTTATTTTCTTACAAACTGTAAATATCATACCTCATAAGTCTTGAAACTCCGAGGTTATTTGGTTAGAAATATTCAAACTACTGGAATATGTGTGCACCTGGAGGTGGAGTACAGAGTGACTATGGTGAAAATATTAAAAAACTAAAGAATCACCAAATTCTCTCTAATCCTACATTAGGTTGCTCAAGGATTTTTCACACCGTGATTTATATTTTAGGGTTTTAAAAACTATACCTGGCTACTCAGCTAGACTGTGCATTTTTTGAGGGCAAAGACCTATTTTAGTATGATATTGAAAAGAGTTTCTGGTCTATAGAGTGTGCTCTGAAAAATTTTGAATGTTTGAATGCTTAGAATTAAATGAATTGGCAAGTGATAACAATCCTGGCATGTGAATGGTGATCCACAAAACTGCATTAAAATTACAGTGTCAAGGAACTAATGATTTTCCTTTCTGGAACCGAGAGAGGGATAGCAGACATCTGCAATTAGGGAGATAGCTCGCTGTTGGGAGCTCATGGGTAATAAGCTCTCATTTGATCATAGAGAACACAATCCTGTTTAATACTGTGATTTCCTATGCTCAGAGAAACCTAATGGTAGCCAAGAGGGTTGGAAGAGTGTCAGGATGGAACCTACCAGGATAATCACCTTTCAGTCGTGGCAGTGGCTTAACTCAAAATAAAGGAGTTCTCAGTGTGGGCCCTGGTATCATTAACATTCACATTAGACAGATGGTGGGCCTGAGAGTATTGCCTGGTAGTTAGTAGTTTTGCCTTGTGAGATAAACCCAAGTGAGTGCTGTGCTACTACAATTACTAAAGAATAGCATTAGTTTAGTTTAGGCCAGAGTTCAACACACAGTGGAGTGCTATATTCATTTATTTCCAGCTCCACTGAGTTATAATTGACAAATAGGAACTGTATATATTTAATGCATATAACTGTATATATTTAATGTATATAGCCTGGGAGTTTCAAGACTTGTGAGTTAAACACATGGGGTGATTTGATATTTACAGTTTGTAGGCAAATAAAAAATATATAATTAATTATGCTAAGCAATTATTAAATCATTGTGTGTATCTGACGTTTTGATACATGTATACATTGTGAAATGATCACCACAATTAAGTAAATTAACACGTCCATCACCTCACGTAGTCCCCATTGTCTTTTTCTGTGTTTATGTTGAATACACTTAAGATCTACCTTCTTAGCAAATTTCAAGTATACGATATGGTATTGTTAACTGTGCTCACTAGGTGGTATGTTAGATCTCCAAAACTCATTCATTTTTTTATAAATATAGTTTTGTATTCTTTGACCAACATCTCCCCATTCTCCTGCCCCTGGCAACCACCATTTTACTCTCTGCTTCTATAAGTTTGACCATTTGAGATTCCATGTATAAGTGAGATCATGCAATGTTTGTCTTTTTGTGCTTGGCTTATTTCACTTAGAATAATGTCACTTTAGCATATATGTAAATAGGTATATACCATATTTTTTTTATCCATTCATCTATCAACTAGCATTTAGGCTGTTTCCATATCTTGGCTCTTGTGAATAATGCTTCAGTGACATGGAGACACAGATACCTCTTTGAGACCCCAACGTCATCACCTTTGGATATATATACCTAGAACTAAGATTTTAAATTTTCTGAAGAACCTCCATAATGTTTTCTATAGTGGAAACTAATTTACATTCTCACCAACAGTGTGCAAGGGTTCTCTTTTCTCTATATCCTTGCCAACAATTGTCTTTTTTTTGATAATAGCCCTTATAACAGGTGCTAGGTGATGTCTCATTGTTGGTCTGATTTGCATTTCCTTAATAATTAGTGGTGTGGAGCAGCTTTTCAAGTAACTGTTGGCCATTTGTATGAGTATGTATTCTTCTGAGAAATGTCTTTTGCCTATTTTTTAATCAAGTTATTTGGCTTTTTTTTTGCTACTGAGTTGTATAAGTTTATTATGTATTTTGGAAATCAACTCCTTATTGGATATACATGGTTTGCAAATATTTTCTCCTATTCCATAGGTCGCCTTTCCACTCTGTTGATTATTTCATTTGCTGTGCAAAATTATTTCATTCTTTTGCTACTGAGTTGTATAAGTTTATTATGTATTTTGGAAATCAACTCCTTATTGGATATACATGGTTTGCAAATATTTTCTCCTATTCTATAGGTCGCCTTTCCACTCTGTTGATTATTTCATTTGCTGTGCAAAATTATTTCATTCTTTTGTGTGTGGATATCCAGTTTTCACAGCACCATTTATTGAAGAGACTGTCTTTTCTCTATTGTGTGTTCTTGGCACCCTTGTCTAAAATCAGTTGACAATAAATGTGTGGATTTATTTCTGGATTCTATTCTGTTCCATTGATCTATATGTTTGTTTTTTTTTTATGTAGTTGGGTACTTAAAATTTTTTTTAATTAAAAATATTTTAACATCTGTTTGTACATATTTGTGGGGTACAGCGTGTTGTTTCAATACATGCAAATACTGCATGTATTGATTCACTTAGGCTGGATAGCATAATTTTGTACCCATTAGTCCACCATTTTTCTCATTACTTTTAAAAATAACATTTTGTCTTTTAATATTGCAGACTCTATTTCATGAGTTCCCATGTTTATGTCATCTATCTTAAATTCTAAAGCTTAAGGGGCGACATGCTTTGATTACTTCTTCGAAATATGCAGAAGGATGACACATAGACAAAAGGAACAGCCAATTTCTGGGTGAGTCTGTGTTCCAAGCACTGTATTAAATATTTTACTTATATTATTTAATTTAATTCTTCCAACAACCTCATAATGTACACATTTATTATTTTGTTTAATAAATATTTATGGAATACCTACTTTTGCCAGGCACTGTGTTAGACACTGGTGTAATTACTTCCATTTTACAGATCAGAAAGCTCACACTCAAATAAGTTTATTTCACTTTGCTAAGGTTACTGTGGTAGGCCCCCTAAGATGTTCACATCCTAATCCCCAGAACCTGTGAATATGTTACCTTATGTCACAAAAGGGATTTTGCAGATGTGATTAAGGTTAAGGATCTTGAGATGGAAACATTAGTCTAGATCATCTTTATCTGGGTTGTCTCAGTCTAATCACGTGAGTCTTCAAAAGTGAAAGATTTTTTTTCAGCTATGGTTAGAGAGAGAGAGGTGCAACATTGCTGGCTTTGAACGTGGAGGAAGAGAGCCACAAGCTAAGCCCATAAATGTGGTTGTCTCTAGTGCCTGGAAAAGGCCAGGAAACAGATTCTTCTCTAGGGCCTCCAGAAATGAATGCAGCCCTGTGGACACCTTGATTTAAGCTCAGTGAGATCTGTGTTATATTTCTCACCTACAGAACTTTAAGATAAAAAATTTGTGTTGTTTTAAGCTTCTGAGTGTGGTAATTTGTTACGGTAGCAACAGAAACTAATATAGTTACCTAGTGTTACAGCTAGGATGTACTAGGTCTGACTCAAAAAATGCACTGGTTTCATTCCATAGTGATAAACATAAATTTCACCCAAGAAAGTGCATTTCCACTTTTTTTGTGTGTGACTGAATAGCTTCCATTTTCCCTTTTCCTGGTTACAACTGCTTACACACAAACTAGGTCAGTTGTATAGAATTTCTCCTGGGAATTTGAGTCTTGGCTGGTATATCAGTGAAAATGTTATTTACATGGCAGTGAATTAGATGCCCATAGAATCCTTACTCATGTAAATTTCTGATGGATAAAAGTAAAAAAAAAAATTGCATAGCTGTACTTTCAGGATAGTAAATAATTTAATCCTTTGAATTCTTGAGGCAGAAATTAGGAGAAAGACAAATTAAAAGGGCTAAGCCAGCATTAGAGCCTGCATTTGCCCCAGGTTACCTGTTCATTCCTGGTGGTCTAGGATGTGTGGTTATGGTCATATTTGTGGCAAACAAAAGATAAGGCCAGGTGTGGTGTATGAGGTCAGATTGAATCCTCCTCCTCTTCTGCACAATGCACACACAATAAAGCTCAGTTCCCAGAAGTGAGAGCAATGGTTGATAAAGCAGAAAAACAAAACTCATCCCACCTAGAGAGATGGTAAGTTCATATGCCTGTCTTAGCTTTGGCTGTAGGCAAGCCAGAAAGAGAAAAAAATCTCATGAGAGCATGGGGCTAGAATTCACAGTATCTGTATGGTTTCAAAAGCTCTAAGTTGGAAACCTAGTTTAAAGTGGTCTCAGGTTATTAGTGTTTTATGTGCTTGTTAAAAATAGACATAAATCCTCCTTGAAGGAATGTGACATCAGCCTAGACCTCAAAGAATTTCCACAGAGAGGGTTCCAAGAAACATAAGCTAACAATTAAAAAAAAAATCCAACTCAATAAAAAATAAAATAGGAAACAAACCCCCTTAGTAGTAAAACAGAAAACCACAGAAATGAACATGCAATGACTATGGATATAAGAATTATTAAATAAATATGTTTAATATGTTTAGAGAATTAAAATATTGTATAGAAGTATAATATGTGAAAAGAGTACGATCAAACTTAACCAGGTAAATTAGAAAAAATAAAACTTAGGGGCATAAAAAATGTAATAATTGAAGTTAGAAATTGAATGGCTAGAATATACAGTAGATTAGACATAGTTAAAGAAAAAATTAGTAAACTGAAAGATAGAACTGAAGAAAGTATATGTATGCAGTTCAGAGAGATAAAAAGATGGAAAATACAGCATATCAAGAGAAATGAAGTACAGAATGGGAAGATTCAACATGGAATATAATTAGTTCCAGAAGAAAATAGAAAAAATATGGCACTGGCAACATAAAAAGGAATATTAGTAATAATCTATAATCAAGAGACTCAGACCCTTTTATTTAGGAAGTCCCAAACATTTTAAGCAGTGCAAATGCAAAGGAATTCATATCTGAATACATTATAGTAAATCTGAAGTCTGAGGCCAAAGATAAAGATAAGATATAAAGCAGCAGCTAGAAAGAAATAGAACTGACAAAGGAGCAGCAAGTAGACTGAGACAGGAGAACTGCACCTGCAAAGTACTGAGAGAACAAACTGTCAACCTCGAATTCTGTAACTATCAAAAATATCTTTCAAGGCCGGCCCGTGGCTCACTTGGTAGAGTGCGGTGCTGATAACACCAAGGCCACGGGTTCGGATCCTATATAGGGATGGCCGGTTTGCTCACTGGCTGAGCGTGGTGCTGACAACACCAAGCCAAGGGTTGAGATCCCCTTACCGGTCATCTTTTGCAAAGTACTGAGAGAACAAACTGTCAACCTCGAATTCTGTAACTATCAAAAATATCTTTCAAGAAGGAGGGAGACATAAAGATGAACAGCAGACTCTTACTAGAAATTTCTAAATGATACATTTCAGAAAGAAGAAAAATGATTCCAGAAGAATGCCCTGAGATGTAAGGGATGGTGTGTGCATCACAAATCTCGTTTATCTCCTCAGTTTCCCTTTACATGACCTGCCCACAGACCCTCACCACTTGCTCCACTTTGATAGCTGCTGTATCCTGTGGACTTCTCTCTGGCTTGTGTAGTTATACTGCCTAAGGACAGCTAATGACTGATCGTTCTTGGATGCTGTTGTGCTGCCAGGCTAATCAGATGTATGCCTGGGGTCTCTGGCTATTTCTGCCACTTGCAGACTTGGATAAAACTTCACATGGCAGGTAGCATCCCAAGGTGCTACTCAAGGGGGCAGAGAGAGACCTGGGAGGAGTTAATTTCCAGTAGGGTGAACTATTACTACTGTAAACAGGAGACATAAGACAACTACGTATATACATTTTCTCTTCTTCCCCTCTTCTGTGTACTGGAATGCAGCCCTTTGTGAAGTCAGAGCCAATGAGATTATGCATCTTTTTGCATTTTCTTTACTTTCTTTCCTTAATTCCTTTTTTGCTCATCCTTGGTTTATAAAATGTTCATTAAAAAACCCATGCTAATACATGAGCAATAAAGATAATAAATCTATGCAAAGATTGTGCAAAATAATAGTTATTAGAATACATTATTTGGAAAAATTAGAATTTATGGGGTTAAAAGAAAGTAAAATAGAACTAAAATCCTGGACAACAACTGGAAAGGTGGTGATTGGAGTGGAAAAATTCTAAGATTTTGGTTTTGTTTAATATTGATTAACTTTCGACTTTGTGGATTTAATCAAGAATATTAAAATTTCTAGAGCAACCAATAAAAAAGGAAAAGAAATATGATGAAATAATTTCTGAAGAAGTAGAGGAAAAAAATAAAATAAGAGGAAACAAACAATATCAAATCCTCAGCCTGTCCAAAATAAGGCAAGAAGGACTTGGGAAAGTGTGGCAAGTAGAAAGCATAAAATAAAATGGGTTATTTGTAATCACAATCAAATAAGTGAAACCATATACTTAAAAGATAACTCTCACACTTAATGAGAACATAGGAAACTGGGTTATATGCTATTTATGAAAAACATAGATAAAACATAAACATGCAGGTTGCAGGTCAAAGATAAAAAGACAATACCATTCATATACTATTCCTCCCTCCACAAAGCTGGCATAACTATATTAATGTCTGACAAAGTAAAATTTTAAGGCAGAAAGCATTTCTAGAGACAAAGACAATCACCATTGATAAAAGTTTTAAGTCATCAGGAAGATGTAACGTCCTAAGCTATGCTCCTAATTGCATAGCTTTGAAATATATAAAACAAAAGTTTACACACTATAAAGAGAAACTGAGAAATTTACATTCTTAGTGAGAGAGTTTTTAACATACTTCTTTTTGGTAAATGTTAAGATAAGAACACAATCAGTGTGAATATAGAAGTTTTGAATAACATAATTGTTACAAACTTTAAAATTTCAATGGCTTAAAACAACCGGAGTTTATTTCTTGTTTAAATAAGTAGTCTCAGGCTGGCCCAGTGGCGCACTCGGTAGAGTGCGGGGCTTGGGAGTGCAGCGGTGCTCCCGCCGAGGGTTCGGATCCCATATAGAGACCGGTCCGCTCACTGGTTGAGCGCAGTGTGGGCACGACACCGAGGGTTGTAATCCCGTTGCCGGTCATGGTACGGGCGCGACACCGAGGGTTGCGATCCCGTTACTGGTCATGAAAAAAGACAAAAAGG
>NW_007732507.1:0-921 GCF_000696425.1 Galeopterus variegatus | reverse complement strand
TGCAGAAGACATGCCTCAGCCCTGTTCTGAGTGCACAGAGTGGGGAGGGGTCTGGCAAAAGAAGGCGGAGTCTCAGAAAAAAAAAATCACACGCCCTGCGGGCCCCCTTTGCAAGGCTCAACAGCCCCACCTAGTGCACACAGAGTGGGAAAATGCCCCAATAGCAAGATGCAGAACAAACATACCTTGCGGGCCCGGAAGGGTGCTATCCAGCAACTTAGAAGAGTTCAAACTGACCAGAGAGGAGACTTCCCACAGAGGTCCAAGNACAAAAACCCAAAAAGAGATACCAGAAATGCAAAAAACCAAGAAAATACACCACCAAAAGTCAAAAAATCTCAAAATCTAGATCCTATACAACAAGAAGCCCTTGAAATGAATGACAGGGAATTTCGAGTGTTAATCCTAAAGAGACTGAATGAGATACAAGAAAACACAGCTAGACAGCATGATGAAACCAGGAAAACATACAGGACCTGAAAGAGGAAATGTACAAGGAAATCACTGTCATAAAAAAAAAATGTGGCAGAACTTGCCGAACTGAAGAAGTTATTCAGCGAAATAAAAAAACACAATGGAGAGTTTAACTAGCAGGATAACGGAGGTTGAAGAGAGAACCTCGGTTCTTGAAGATGGGCTCTTTGGAATAATACAAGCAGACAAGAAAAACCAAAAATGTATCAAAGATATCGAAGATAATCAGAGAGAGATATTAGACAACCTTAAGTGCTCAAATATCCGAATCATGGGTATTCCAGAAGGGGAGGAAAAACGTGAATGTATTGAAAACATATTCAACAAAATAGTGGCAGAAAACTTCCCAGACATAAAAAAAACCAGAGATCTACAGATCCAGGAAGCTAAACAATCCCCAAACGTATTCAACCCAAAAAGGGCTTCACCAAGGCATATTATAGTCAA
>NW_007732506.1:137731-140246 GCF_000696425.1 Galeopterus variegatus | reverse complement strand
CCTTATCTGCTGATTCCCTCCTGCTGGCTATATAAGCTGTGACCTTCTGGCTAATAAACGATACTTGATCAGAATACTGTCTTGTCTCCATTTCTCGCGTCTCTTGTTCCATCCAATTCCCACTCCCCCCTCCAGGGCCTGCATTGAATATCCCGTGGGTCGGGACATTGCCCCTTGTAGATTTCAGAGTGTGGGGGAAAAAAGAAACTTTGTAGGAACTTAACAGTATTTGGTTGACAGACTAATGTCTTGGAACTGTTGTAGAAACACTCAAAGCAACCCTGAATTGTGGAAGGGCGCACTCTGGAAGGGAGCCTGGGTGGCGTGCAATAAAAAATACCAGACTGTTAGAAGTTTATAGAGGATATATGGCATCTCCCAGATTCCCAACCAAAATTTGTAAGTATAAGCTTTTAAAATTACTAATATTCTATAGCATCAGTGGAGGAAGCTGTGCTTGGCTTAGCTTATGGTTTCTGTGGGAATAATGTGTTTTTATGCAGAGGCTAGATTACCCTACTTCTCTAAAATTTTTTTTTGATATGTCTTCTTTTTTGATAATTCATCTAGGGTGTTTAAAAATTTATCTAGGCAGTGTTATTAGATAAGAATAGAAATATCAGGCAAAGAAATGGAAGGGTTTTTCAAAAGTTCATGGGGTATCGTAATTAGTAGATTTATTTATTTATTTATTTGTTACCCAGAGACTACTCTCTAATGTTGAAGGGATAGAATGTAAATTTTGATAATTTAGCTGAATATGAACATAAGGAAACATTTAAGAGATACATCATATAGGAGAAAATATTTGTCACTATATAAGTGTAACCGAACCCTGTAGCTAACAAGAAAAAGTGTTGAATCTTCTCTTTAGATAGCTATTATTGTGGANAGAAGTTTATAGAGGATATATGGCATCTCCCAGATTCCCAACCAAAATTTGTAAGTATAAGCTTTTAAAATTACTAATATTCTATAGCATCAGTGGAGGAAGCTGTGCTTGGCTTAGCTTATGGTTTCTGTGGGAATAATGTGTTTTTATGCAGAGGCTAGATTACCCTACTTCTCTAAAATTTTTTTTTGATATGTCTTCTTTTTTGATAATTCATCTAGGGTGTTTAAAAATTTATCTAGGCAGTGTTATTAGATAAGAATAGAAATATCAGGCAAAGAAATGGAAGGGTTTTTCAAAAGTTCATGGGGTATCGTAATTAGTAGATTTATTTATTTATTTATTTGTTACCCAGAGACTACTCTCTAATGTTGAAGGGATAGAATGTAAATTTTGATAATTTAGCTGAATATGAACATAAGGAAACATTTAAGAGATACATCATATAGGAGAAAATATTTGTCACTATATAAGTGTAACCGAACCCTGTAGCTAACAAGAAAAAGTGTTGAATCTTCTCTTTAGATAGCTATTATTGTGGAGTTATTTGCAATTCAGATCTGTCCAGAGGCAAGGAAAATGGGCTTGACATGTTTTTGAAACTCCTTTCAGAGTTTTAATTTTATGACATTATAATAAATTTCAAGATGACTATGGGGAGTATGTTGTTCTACACAAGCATTTTACTGCTGCTATGAATTTATAGTAATTGGAGATAATTTACTTTTTATGAGGCATAACGGAATAATTGTACCATTTTCAACTTTAAAGAGAAAAGAGGAGGAGAGGTCTAGGCAGGATGATAAATGACCCACACCAACCTGTGGATGTTCCTTTTAAAAATGTTGAATTGTCTTATACAATAACGTATTGCAGTTTCTCATTTTTTTAAGCATTGTATTCATTTTACTACAATGTAGTCAATTGGGTGTTTTTGAATTTTTGTGAATAATGCAGAAAATTTTAAACACAGAAACTCTTTAGTTTGCTTGTATGTGCATATACATTGACTTCACAATCTAGTGGGCTTCCTTCTTCTCAAAGACATATTAATGTTTTAACAAAAAAGTAAACAGATCTATATAGGCTTGGCTATAAGTACGCTAACATAATCCATTACTTTGTTAAAACTCTTCGAAGGGCTATATCTGCCTCAATGAAGAAGTTTTCTGGCCTTATGGTATGGCTGCTATGATGACCCAGAGTTGAGTGCTTCATGAAGGAACTTCTTTCTCCAGGGTTGGACAAAACCACAGAGGAAGAGCACTGCAGGAGGAGTTGCATTTAGCTGTGCCACCCTTTGCAACTCTGTACTTAAATCTTGGGGGTGAGGGGTTAGAGGGGAGTTAGGCAGAGCCCCCTTACCTCCCAGTACCTTGCAGCTACCTCATCAAGGAGCAGGTTAAGCTTCTAAGAGGCATGGTGCCACCTGCCCACATTTCCACATTATCCTACAGGCACCAGGGTTTGGATAGGTTTTTGAGCCTTCCTGAGGAGAGAAATCCAACAACAAGTGAAAAATTTTCCCTTGGGCTCTATACCACCTTGATGGTATTGCCTGGATGGAATGAATTAGTGCCCTTATTTTTTCCTAAAAATCATGCTCTCTCACACACCTTGTTT
>NW_007732506.1:133143-136900 GCF_000696425.1 Galeopterus variegatus | reverse complement strand
ATGGAATGAATTAGTGCCCTTATTTTTTCCTAAAAATCATGCTCTCTCACACACCTTGTTTGAAACACTTCCTTACCTTTACCTATTCATCCTCCATATGTCAGTTTAGTCATAGGACTACCTTTATCGACCAATGCAGTTTGCACAGTGCAAGGTGTTTTCCTTAGCAAAGACCTATTAGATTCTTTCCTTCTCCTTTTCTTCAGCTATACTGCTTGTATAGTGAGGACCATGGGGGTAAATAAAGGGGTATGACTAATGCTCACCATTTTATCTTCAGCATATATCATACTTCCTGGCATGGAGCTAGAACACAGAAAGCATTGATTGGATGGTTGGATGGAGGCAGCAGGGGGTGGGGAGACAAAATAATCAGAGATCGTTTTCTATTTTTGAGGCAGAAATGGATAGGACTATGGAAATCCCATAAACATCTGTGTTAAACTTGAGCACCCCATGGGCTGACTCAGACTAGATCTCCATAGCAATATTTTGGGAAGTGGGGTTAGTGGTGAGCAGATCTTTTATTGAAACTTCACATTTCCCTGGTATATAATGTCTTCCTTGTTTGCTGGCAATGTTTCCTAAGTCAGCATGAAATATGAGTAGATGTTAAAGGAAAATACACACATTACATGGTCATACAAATTTGGAAAGCACTGGGTTAAATAAAATTAAACAGGTTTTATTTTTAGGCAGGACATATCAGATTTTAATAGGCTAATATGCCATATGTATCTCCAAAGAAAAGAGCCATATGAATTTCCAGAATTTAACTGACAATATAAATTTTCTTTGGTAGGTAGTCTCATGGAACTAATAACCCAGAGAGTTTTTTTGGCCAACTAATGCAATATAGTTTCAAAGATATATATATATATATCTTTGGTATAAAATATCTATCACTGAAGAACTATTTATTCAGTGCCTATAAGTGGCAGACTCAATGGCCAGCATTAAGGCAAGTATCTTTCTTTTATTTAATAAAAACATCAAGTTAAATCATTAAATCAAGTCTATTCCCTAAGGATGCCAATTGTGAATAATTTTAATTAGCAGAATATACTTAGTGTTGACACCGTTAAAATTGACACATAATGCATAAAATATTTTGTTTAACTTATAAGTGAAATACAAATATTCTAAAAAGGACTCCTTTTGAAAACAGCAATCAAAGGTGACTTTTCTGTGGAATATGTTTTGGGATTGATAGATATCTGGGCTTGCTCATTCAGCACCAGCTACCCTAAACAAGTTCATTATCTCTTCATACACTTCTGTTGATGTTTGTAGATGAGTCTAAAGAAACTCTTTCATTTGTCTAATTTATATGCCTTTCCTTTGTCTGCACTCTGCCAGTTTAGATGTCACCTGTAATAACTATGAAAAATTGCTGTGTGCTGCATGTTCTTCTTTGTCTTTAATCTGCAATAGAAGTTCTCTACAACCACCACAGGGAGTTTAGTTCCAAAAAACAACAAATCTAATTTAACCGTACCTAGGTGCAATCTTTCACCCTAATAGGCATTTTGTTTACCATGAAAACTCATCAGTGGGGACTCTTTTAAAATTGTTTTATCTATCTTAAGGAATATACTAAAAGAATGTGTTTATTTTAGATCACCTCAATATTTTCCGTACTATAATGCTGTAATTAAATGATGCTATTTTATCATTCTTATTTTTGAAAACTTGACCTAGTATCTCTGCTTTTTCACAGCATCCCGCATTCACCCGGTAGATCAATCTTTATAAATCCCAGCTCCAATAATGTCATTCTGCTGTTCAAAATTCTCAATGCCTCCCCACTGCTTATCAAATTATGAAAGAATTCTGTAGCCTGGCATTTAAGGTCCTAACATTTCACTCCTATTCACCCACTTTTTTCCTGTTTAATAAACTGGCTCTTTCCGAAACATGCCTCACACATTTCTATATGGTAGCTTTTGTTTAATGTCTCACTATTTTTTTCAGAGTGACCAATCGTATCCTCATCTCTTGAAAGTTAACCAGCTCTTCAAACTTGAATTGTGTCTACCTCTTCCATGAATCTGTTCTTAACCCTCGGATGACATCCCTTTCTTTTGGGAGCCCACAATCACCTCTTTTTAAATTTTAGTATACCAAGCACACTGCTCCAAACTTGGCACACAGAATAGTTATTCAGCAAAGATTTATTCAATGAACTACTGACTCTTGTAACATCTCTTTCTTGTCTGAGTTAAAGTTATTTGTGTTTTTCTCTGTTCCTTGCTACTAAACTTCAAGTTCACACAAAGGCAAAGATTGTATCTATTATGTACTACCACTGTGCAATAAGCAGTTAACTTGAAATACGAAGTTAAAACATTTCTGTGGAATGCAACCCCTTCAGTGTAGTAAAATTTTTTAGAGCGTGAAATTTGGTTCATGAGAGGTACCTCTTATATTTTGCTAGGCGACAATGCCTCATGTGAGATGAGAGGCAAACAACACTGGACACAGAATTCAAAGACATGAGTTTGAATATCATTTCCTTTTGTTTCTGCATTTGTGATCTTGGACAAGTTTCTTAATTTTTCTGTGTCTCAGGTTTCTTACTTAAAAAATGAGACTATTACACTCACCCTAGGGGCTTATCACGAAAATTAAATGAGGTAACATATGACAAAACGCAGTGCAAATTGTGAGATACTTTGAAATATCATTCAGCAAATACCTTTGGCGTGTTGAGTCTGTGGCAGGCATTATGGTAGTCTTTTATTTTTATAACATTATAACTTATTATGGTTATCACTTTGTTAAGATGAATGAAAAACTCATTGTCCCTGCTTGGAATTTTCTGAGAGCCTAGAAGAGACTGACATAAACATAGAGAAATATAATACAGTGTGTGTCGGGGGAGGGGGAGAGGGGATGTTAAATGCTATAACAGGAAGGAGAGCAGGGTGCTCTGAGCAAGAAGAGGAAGGGCACCTAACAAAGAAGTGTGGGGACAGGAAGTCTTTCTGGGAGAGAGAACATGTGAGCAAAGACTTGCAGGATAAACTTAGCTCTGAAGTGAGGTCGATGTAGAAAGGGAAGAGGAAGAGTATCTGAAAGGGTTTGTAAGGCATGAGAAAGAATGGTGAGAATTCTGGAGTTGGGAGCTGGGGTGAGCATAATATAAAAATACCCCTATTTGATTCTGATATGTTCCTCTAAGGGCATTCCTTTCTTCACTCCACTATCTCCTGTCCCAAGCTTCGTTAGAAATACTCCTTAAATCATGGAGATGAGAAGGATTTTATTTTCAGTGCAGCTAGTATTGTTTACCTTTTAAATGAAGACAATTTAGATTTTGTATATTCTTCATTTTTCATTGTTACACTTTATATAGTGAATATTTTGAAAATAAGTTAAAATTTACCCGCAGTGTAGATGAGAGGTAAGGAACACTGCTTGTCGAGTTCGACTAACGTGTGCATAGCTCAACTTTCTCACTTTACTCCTGCATGTCCTGGGAAAATCAATTATTTGACTATAAAATTACATTGGTACTTAATTATAAATTTATTGTGAACATTAAAAGAACTAATACATGTCATAACTGAGCACCACATGTAGCACTTGGTGAGAGTTCAACAAACGTTAGCCTTTATTATTAATTTCCTAAGAACTAAATAACAAGCACATTTTTCTGTGTACTGTTGATTATGCTTTATTTTCAACCCTATATGTGTTTAATTAAAGCTTTGCCTTGATTAGCTGACAACTTTTTAAAAAAATGTATTGTTTA
>NW_007732506.1:129193-132444 GCF_000696425.1 Galeopterus variegatus | reverse complement strand
GCAACCCTCAGTGTTGCCCCCGTACCGGACCGGGGACCGGCAACGGGATCGCAAGCCTCGCGCTGCTCCCGTGCCTTGCTCAGCCAGTGAGCGGGAGCCGGTCTGTATGTGGGATCCGAACCCTAGGACGCCTCGCTCAGCCAGTGAGCGGGAGCCGGTCTGTATGTGGGATCCGAACCCTCGGACGGGAGCGCCGCCGCGCTTCCCAAGCGGCGCACTATCCAGTGCGCCACTGGGCCGGCCCAAAAAATGTATTGTTTAAACATGACTTCTTAATGAAGTATTAAGGTTTATAAAATTAAAAATCCATTTTATTAACCAGTGATGCAGTTAAGATAGAAACTTCTGATATCATTAATTATCTTTCTAATGAAAAAGATATGCTATTTGTGAATTTGCAATAAAATGTTTTCCAGATTTCCATATGTTTCTCATGATTTAAACAGATCAGATTTTCTGATTGCTTATGGAAGAATGAGACCTAAACCCCTTAAATCATTTTTTTAGGGGAAAAAAAGAAGAAATTTTAAAATTCCTATTTACAAGTTGCTATGGAACCGAATAAGCTGCTTCTTTTTCTCAAATTATTTTTCTGTACCTCATCATGGAGAAAACCCAAGAGAAAGTATTAGAAGTTACCTCACTTTTTTTCCCACTGGGAAAAACTGACCTACGTCTCTAGTTATTTCCTGTGTAGGACTCTGTATTCATAGCAGGATCTTCCTTTAACCTTCTGTTCATAAGTGGAAAAAAAAAAGATTTTAAAGTTTTAGTCACTTCTCTCAAGTACGTTTCCTGTGAAATGGAGTGGAAGTCAACAGGAGACAGTTGAAATTAGGGTGAAATGAGATATTATAAAAAGAATATAATACAACGAAAATTTATCTAAAGTGCTAAAAAATTACTTGTTTGTAAAGTGCTCACTACATTTTTAATCAAATATGGTTAATTTCTTTTCTGTAATATCTCATCTGATGGTGGTAGTAACATATCGAGGGAAACATGCTATAGATACATTATAATTATTTGCTGTAAGTAAAGTCTTACACATGAAGACAGGCTCTGTGGTTGGGATTTACTTTCAAAGAGGACACTAATAGGTTGGTCTGCAATAAAACACTAGCTAGCAACACTAGGTGGACAAAGCTTCAGATACTGGACTCAATAAAGAACAAGACTTTCCTCTACCAAAAAAAAAAAAAAATACCATAGAATTTTTAAAGGAGTGGGGCAAAAATAAGTGGTGAAATTCAGAAATATACTCTTTAGAGGGAAACCTTCATCTAAATACTTAATCTCTACTTTTCTATGATAATGCTTTATATTTATAGAATTCGCTATTCAGAGTACTTTCACATATATTACATCATTTGGATTTCACAATATTGCCAAGTGTTATTATTATTATCATTTTACAGCTGATTTGAGAAAATTTTGGCTCAAGTAAGTTACATGGCCTCTTGGGGAAGATGACAAACAAGTGGTCTAGCCAGGCAGAAGGTTTTGGCATCCTGTCTCTGAGTCCTAGTGCAGTCCCGGACATTTACTTAACTTCTCTGACCCTCAGTCCTTTATCTCTAAAATGGACAAAGCAGTAATATCCACCACACAGAGTTTGATGATTAACTGTGTTAATGCCTCTGAAGAGCTTACCACAGTACCCAGCATATGGTAATGTTCAATATTTTCACTGTTACTAATATTACTATAGTTATTATTATACCTACCACCTAGCATCTCAATGAGAAGAAATTGTGTATTGTCATTTCAACTACTAAAATGTTAAGAATGAACTTACCATGGAGAAGGATTGAGGCCATAACCATGTTTGATACTCACAAAAAATTATTAAGAAAAGCAGTGTCTTTAAGGTATACTATACTATATTAAAAATCCTAACTGGCTGAATTTATATAAAGCACACTTTCTTGTGATTTTACTTTTTATTTTTCTGATTATAAAAGCAATATGTAATATTATAAAAATTCTTTTTAAAAAATTCACAATATACTAAATGGAAAACAAAAATGCCTGTGATCTCACATTCAGAGATTTCAACTTCCATTACTATCGGAAGGCCATGGGAGGGCCTCTCGCTGTTTCCTTATCAGTCTTAAGTCTTAACATTTTAAATCACAAAATTACAAAAATAAAAATGGTATCTCTATTTTGTTTTAAATTTATTTTGTTATTAGTGATATTATATTTTTAATTTCTTATTTATTCTGTCAATTACCTGATAAGGCTTACAAAATTTCCTACTGGAAAAATTTTCTATAGTATTTAGTACTCTTATTGACATAATATATCATTATATATTAAAGATATTAACATTTGTTATATTGGTTTTAGATAGTTCCTTAAATTTTTATTTTTTATTGCTTTGATCACTTTTTATAAAAATTGAAAAATACAGTCAGAAGAAAGTAAAAATTACCTCCACTAAAAATATGAAAGAAAGAAATGAAAGCCTTACCTCTCCATCAAACCCTTTCAATTCCATCCCCCCTCCCAAATGAGTATTGTTATCAGCTTAGTGCATGTCTTCATCTTTGCTCTTTTAAGAAAATCATTATTTTTTTCTTATATAAAGAGGTAATGCTATCTAACTGTAGCTATCCTTCTATGTGCATCATTCCAAATGTTTAGAATTATGCTGCTAAGTTCTCAAAAATATCCCAATAATATATTGCTTAGGACTGCATTAAATTTCTAAAGTTAGAATTCATGTTTTTGTAATATTTGTTTCCATCCAGTAGCCCATCTAGTACAACTCTACTTAGTTTTTTTAAAAAGTAAAGCTTTACAGGTATTTTGGTATAGTTCCCTCATTTTTTTAGGATTGTTTCTAGATTTTTCTTAATTGGTTATGAATTATTTCCATCTTGTAAGTAGTCATCAATGATACAAAATCAAGCTGCTGTATTCAGGTATTTATAGTTTATCTTAATTTTTGTAGCTAAAGTCTTTATGAATATCTAATAAGTTTTCAGATAACTTTCTACACAGGTAAGCATGTTCTCTCCAAAGAATAACTTTGTCTCATTCCAAAATAATGGAGAGAATAAGCATGCCATTTTTTGATTTTATGGTAATACTTCTAATGTGAGCATTAAATTTGATCAAATTCATTGATTTAAGTAATGTTTTTTAAAATTTCTGGAACAAATCTCTCTTATGTTATCAGTACTTTTTTTTTTTTTTTCCTTTTTGTCTTTTTTCGTGTCGGGCAACGGATCGCAACCCTCAGT
>NW_007732506.1:112187-128256 GCF_000696425.1 Galeopterus variegatus | reverse complement strand
CCACCGCGCTCCCAAGCAGCGCACTGTAGCAGTGCGCCACCGGGCCGGGCCAAGTTATCAATACTTTTAATGTATTATTGGAATCACATTGTTAGTACACCTTTAATACTTTTGCATTCATCTGCCAAGTTATCAGTACTTTTAATGTATTATTGGAATCACATTGTTAGTACACCTTTAATACTTTTGCATTCATCTGTGTTATGTTTATCCATTCTGTTTATCAAATTTTGTAATCATCAGGAGTAATGATGGATACCATTTCTTTTTCTATATTATAAAAAGAATATAAAAGCAGGGTAGTATGTGAATTTTAAAATAAGTTATTGGTAAACTCTCTGGCCCTAGAGTTCTTTGATAAAAAAAATACAACTTTATTCTGGTTTATTGCACTATTTATGTTTCATACTTCAGTTAATTTTGATCATTTTAGTTTTCCAGATATTTATTTCATTGATATTTTCAAGCTTAGTAATATATACTTTGTCACAGTATTTCAATGTCTTATATCAGCTACACTATTTTTAATTTGATTTCTGATTTTATTTATGTAAATAAGTATGATTGTTTGAAGAAAAAAAGAAAAAAAATTCTTCTATTAACTTGGAATTCTGGTCTATATAACAGAAAGCGAGATATGGGGTGAACAACTAGTAAAATGAAACTGTGTATAATTTTTATTTATACTGCTGCTTGTTTCTATTATGATTAAAGGCGAAGTGGCAGAAAAAGTGTAGAAGCTAAAAAAAAAGTGGTGGCATCTCATTTAATATGCATTCCTAAATGCCACCGTAGGACTAGAGTGATTTAAAGAGGAAATAATTTCACCACCTTTTGCTATTATGTCAAAGGAACAGTTTTTTTCATATTCTTAACAGGATCTATTTTCTAGGCAGCTATTCTGGGTCTGAATATCTCACAAGTTTCTTAGGAAGTTATTCTAGACTTTAGAAATGGCACATTTGAAAAGGAGATTTTCTTATAAGGGCTCTGTAAAAATTTAGAAACATACAGGAAAAAGACAGAATTCAAAAATTTTTACATCATTTTCAGTATGAGCAAAAAGCACTATCAATTTTTAAGTCAGCTGTTTGTTAACTTGTTTAAATGTGTTATTTAGGTATCATTTATATCCAGCAACTGACATGTAGAATCTGTTCTGTGTTCTTCTGGGTTTCCTTTGATCACATGGATCACTCCTGTCCCTATCTCATTCACAGACTTATTCTTCTGATCATATTAGTGAAATACATTTGGACCATAGGACTATGCCCTTAGTATTTTGCTCCTTTATCTCCATTCTCTCTCTTGGCAATCCCACTGACAATCAGAGTTTCAGCTATAATCTGAATGTTGGTGATTCTCCAACCTACATTTCCCTCTTATTTTAATTTTGCATTTTGCACTGCTTGCCGGAGATCTGCTGGAATCTCAAACCAGCATGTCTACAGCTGAGTCATTTTCTTCTGACTCAGACTGGTTCCTTCCACTACCATCTGTATTTCAGTTATTCTCATAGCTTTGATGCCTGTACTTATTCACTTAGTCACAATGTCCTGCCAAATCGACCTCTACAATGTCTGCAATCCATTCTCTCTATTTGGTCTCTATTGTTGGGTAAATTAAATTGCTTCTTATTTCCCTATGTCCAAAACCCAAAATATTCTATAAACAACTGCTATATTAATCTTTCCAAAGCCTACTTCTGATAAATCACTTTCCTGCTCAAAAAAATCTAGTGATTCTCTTCTGCTTATGGGATAGTCTGGTGTTCCATATTCTGCTTACTCTGTTTTCAGTTTTATTTGTAGACTCATCCTCTATTAACTCTTCTACATTAGGTTCCCCCAAATGTTCTAAAATGGTCACTTTCATTAGCGCTACACACTTTGCGAAGCCCTGTACATGCCTTATGCCAGTTGGTACTCATCACAATTTGCAAGGTAGGCATCATCATATTTTTGCATAAACATGAGGAAGCTGAGGCTCAAAGAAACAGGTAACTTGGCCAATGCTAAACATCTAGGTAGTGGAAGAGCTAGAGCTTGAATACAAGCCATTTGATCCCCATGCCCCATTGTGTTCAGCCACTGTGTTCTGTGTGTTCTGAATTCTTTCTTATCTCTTGCTGTTCTTTCTTCCTGTAATATCTCTCGTTTATTCTTCACGATCTGACCTTCTGTCTTTCTCTCCGACATGACCTCATACTGCACTACTCCTGCTTTGCTCTAGCCACTTTAGCAGCTTTGTTTCTTGAATCAGGACCAACATTGTCTCAATATCAGGACCTTCGAACCTGCTATTTCCTCTCTCTAGAATGCTCTATGCCCTGGATATTTGAGACTGTTTGCTATGGCTTGAATATGGTTTGTCCTTTCTGAAACTCATGTTGAAATTTGATTCCCACTGTGGGAGTGTTGGGAGGTGGGGCCTACTGGGAGGTATTTGGGCCAAGGAGGCGGATCCCTCATGAATAGATTAATGCTGTCTTGCAGGAGTGAGAGTTCTGACTCTCTCACTGCTGGATTAGTTACCATGAGAGCAGTTGTTTCTTCTTGTGTTTGGTCTCTTTGCATGTGCTTATTTCCCCTTCTGTTTCTGCCATGAGTTGAAGCAGCACGAGGCCCTCACCAGCTGGGCCATATCTTGGACTTGCCAGCCTCCAGAACTGTGAGCCAAATAAACCTCTTTTCTTTATAAATTAACCACTCTCAGGTATTCTGTTACAGCCATACTAAATGGATTAAGACACTGGCTTTTAATATTTATTCAGACACCATGTTTCCAGAAATCCCTATCTTACAAAAAAGCCCTTTATTTCCCCTCTTTCAACCAACTCACTCACTATGTACTATGCTATTTTATTATTGCAATAGAACTTATCAATATCTGAATTTACCTAACTTTTTATTTGTTTCCTAGAAGGTATGAAAGTTGAGGTCTGGTTGGTCTTTTTCAATGGCTCTGTGGTGCCCTTGGGCGAGTGCATAGTATGGTGCTTAATATTTGTGTGATGAACAAATAGATCTCTACCTATTAATAGCCTATCAATACTTCGGGATCCAAATTAAAGCCACCACTTTAAAGAAAGAGCATAACTTCTTTATCTTCACCATTATCCCCTGATCATATTGATTATCATCACACTTTTCTCTAAATTTCCTTAGCATTTTGTAACTTTAGGGAACATGCCATTTATGCATCGTATATATTGTGTACTGTCTTTTTTTAAAAAAGATCCTACTCCTTGTTAGTTTTAAGTTCCTTGAAGTGAGGCATGGTCTCCTATTCAGTTTTGTAAGCACCACAAACTTCTTAATTATATACTCTCTATAGTTTCTTACAACTGTCTACCAGCTTGAAAAAATAATTCTTCATATTTTGAAGTACACTTGGAGTTGAATTTGTATAGTTGAGAAGACTAAGTTACAAAAAAATTTATTTTGACTCCATCGAATGATGTCATATATTTTCTATAGAAACCTATCATATAATGTTGCAATATAGTGCAAGTCAAAAACTATTTTCTAATAAAAATAACCAATAATAATTCTCTAAAACAATCTCTGGGAAGCTATTTTAATATAATTTAACTGTTCATTACTGTGGGAGCATTCTTGCATTCATTTTTCTCTATTTCCTAACTTATATTCTTAGAATATATGTTTGGAATATCTTTCAAGTTAAATTTAAATGTCTAGGAATAAGAGTGCACTACTAGTTTAGGTGAGCATGTTGTTTTAAGAGAGGCCCATCCTCTGATACTATCTGTTAAAGCTCTTAATAGCTCATTTTCATACATATGAAAAACGCTAAAACAGAGTAAATCCTTTTCTCAATATAATACGTGATTACAGATACATTAAAAACAGGGAACTTGAATTGGACACTAATAGATCATATCATTCTCATTTTCCTAAACATATTTGAAGCCACTGTGATTTTAACATTAATAACTATTTAATTTTTTTTATTTTATGGAATAAATTTTATGCTATATTTTATGATTGAAACTTCAAATAACTCTTAGATAACTTTATGTTTACTTACATAAGAGAATATGCCCACTGTCTGCCAGATTAATTTTTAAGTAGTCTTTCAATAAACAACCTTCATTCCAAATTCCAGACTATAAATGTAAGAAAAAATGGATAGGTAAAATTGAAAAAAATAATTAACTTGTAAATGAAAAAACAGAAAAGTATCTTTTAGGATTTTTCCTCATTCAGGATTTATACAAGTTTACTATTTCCATTTCTTTCTTTCACTTTGATTATTTAAAATTGTCTATGCAAAGCAAAAAGACAAGAACAATATATTTTAAAAATGGTAGTGTCTACTTGAAGAATTAAAGATATTTTTATATTATTTTCTTATTTTAATTTTTATGTCTTTTCACTTTTTTGAATGAGCACACATTTTTTATGTAATCGGTAATAAAAATAATGAATGCCATTATAAATAAAATAGATGTCTATGTTTAGGGAAAGTCATATTCAATGTTGCTTAACAGCATTGGCTTGGCAATCATTGCTTGTACTGAAATCCAATTCAAACACATACTAGACCTTGCATAAATTATTCTTTGCACCTCAGTTTTTACATCTGTAAAATGGGAATAATAACAATCAAATCTACTTCATAGTGTTGAGAAAATGGAAATATTACAATGAATGTAAAGTATCTAAGAAAATACATGACAAATGCCCACATTCAAACGATTTCTCAGTAGAGACAAAGGCTGGGTTCATTTCATGAAATTCTATCATCTACAATCAGGATATTATTGCAAAAAACAAATGACTCAACAGTTCATTGATTCAGAAATGGCTTGTCCTTATTATCACAAGCCTTAACCCCATGTTATCTATCCACAAATACAGATAACAACTGATGAGATATGCTGAATATGTTAATAACAATAGTTATTCATGCAGTTATTCACTGAGTATCTACTTTGTGCCAGGCACTGTGCTAAGTGTTGAGACACTAGAAACACAGTGATAACAAAACAAGACAGCCAAGAAGCCTGCCCTCCTGGAGTTTACATTCCAGTATGGAAGGAAAGATTACATTCAAGTAAACCATGTAGCATTTTAGTTATTGAGAAATACTAGGGAGGAAACACAGAAGGATAATGGGCTAGAAGGTAGCCACATCTCAGAGGCAGCATTGTTTTGGATAGAGCCTTTAAAGTGGCCTTGCTGAGGAGGAACACAGGAGTCTGGGGGAAGCTTTCTGGGAGGGAAAGCATCTAGTGTCATGTCTCTGATGATGTTAAAATGTTGGTATGTACCAGAAACAGCAAGAAGCCTGGACAGCTGAAGGAGACCGAGAGAAAGAAATGAGAGAGAGGGGGAATATGTGTGCAGGTGTATTTGTATGCATGGGAACTAATACTATGAAGGGTCTTTTATAGAATTTGGATTTTATTCATAATGTGAATGAAAGCCATACGAACAGTTCATGAAGCAGGGATATATTATGATCAAAGACCAATTGGAAGGAGATAAATGCAATAAAACCATTGCTAAAAAGATGTTTATTAAAGCATCTTTATGAATACAACCCTTATGAACAGGTCATTTTAAGATTTTTCAGAATATGATCTTTCTTGAAGGCAACAACAAACTAAAGAAATAGTATTTAACGTATTTTAATTTATTTAACTATGTGTTTATTTATTGTGTCAAATTATACATAACACAAATGTTACCATTTTAGCCATTTTAAGTGGACAGCTCTGTGGCATTAAGTAATTCACATTGTTGTACAACCATGACCACTGTCCATCTCCGGAACCTTTTCATCTTCCCTAACTGAGACTCTGTACTCTTTAAACATTGACTCCCCAGCCACCACTCCACTTTCTGTCTCTGTGAGTTTGGCTACTCTAGGTACCTCATATAAGTGGAATCATATAGTATTTGTCTGACTGGCTTGTTTCACCTAGCATAATGTCTCCAAGGTTATCCATTTTGTAGCATATGTCAGAATTTCCTTCCTTTTTTTTTTCTGGCTGCTGGCAGGTATGGTCCTTCCTCTTTAAGGCTGAAAAACATTTCATTGTATGGCTATACCACATTTTGTTTATCCATTTGTCTGTTAATGGACATTTGGGTTGCTTTCACTTCTTGGCTTTTGTGAATAATGCTGCTATGATTATAGGTATATCTGTCCTTTTCTTTTATTTTAGGGTATGGTTTATTTTTCTGGATTCTCACAAAATAAATTCTGGTCACAGTAATAAAATACATCTACTGATAAATAAATTTATTTATTCTTTTATGTACATATTAATATTGGAGAGCAAGGTAAGATTTAATTAAGTTTCCATTGCAGTAATGTAGAAATAGCATATCTATTTTCCATGCTACAATGTGGCTTAAATTTGTTTTCTTCACAGAGCAACGATTTATATGGGATTTATAAATATGGGATTATATGTAAGGATTATATTTAAAAATATGGGATTTATATGTAAGGATTAAGCCATTATTTTAATTCACAAACCAGCTATTATATGGATATATTTTTATAGTTCTAAAGGTAGCTAAGTTAAGTACAACATTATAATTAATAATCTAAATCAATTTATATTTTTATGAAATAGGTCAAGCATGGCTATATAAATCATTCTGTAAACTGACTCAATTTTTGTTTTCTGATTATAAGAGTGATTCATAATTATTTATTCCCTTACAACGGAAAATTTGGAAAATAGAGAAAACATAGTAAATCACTGCAATCCCATCACCAGATAACAAGTGTTTTGGTTTATACCTTTTCAGTTTTTAAAAAATGCATATTTTCACAAATATTTGCAAAACATTTGTTCTATTTTGTATTGTAGTGTCTTTTCTTTTCTTCTCCTTTTTTTTTCACCGAATAATGTGTTGGGAGCATTTTCCTATCATTATGACTTCCTTTTTTCTATTTGTTTGTTTGTTTATTTATTTACTTATTATTTATTTTTATTTGCTCCCAATATAAGTGAGAACATGCTTTATTTCTCTTTCTGTGCCTGACTTATTTCAGTTAACATAATTTCCTCTAAGTTTAACCATGTTGCTGTGAACGGTAGGATTTCATTCTTTTTTACATCAGAATCCTATTCCATTGTGTAGATAAGCAGACCAGTTTTCAGTGACAGCATTTAAGACATTTTTTGACCTGGTGGTTAAGACGAGGCTTTGGGAGCCAGATTGCATGAGGGCAAAGACGGTTCTCTCTCTCACTAGCTGTGTGATCTCGGGCAATTTATTCAACCTGCCTGTACCTCTCTTCCTCATCTTAAAATGGAAATAAACATAATACTTCCTCATACGGTTGCTGTGAGTACTCAGTAAATTAATATTAATGGATTACTACTTACAACAGTACCTGGCACCAAATAACCACTCCAAGTGTTTGTTATTATTTTTAACATAAAATTTACTTTTAAATTCTGTTATATATAGCATATGGATAATATATTATTTTATTGTCTTAAAGTTGGAAGATTATGTAAAATTATTTAATCAAATATGTAATAATTTGACAAAACATGGGAAATTTCTATGGCAACATAGGAGTTACTGTTTTTCTAAAGTCTTTGCATGCATACAGATAACTGAAATGTTGAATGGAAATGCATCCCCTGAGATTCTGATTTGGAACATCTGGAGTAAGACCCCAGAGTCTGAGTGCTATGCCTTGGAAAATGTGAACTAGATAGATCTCCATTTCAATCCAGTGAGCAAGCCATTGTCATAATCAAAGGATCAATGTCTATGCCATTTACATAAAATTACACAGGACATAACTGATATTTTATTTCAAATTGTAACCAGTATTTGTTGTTAACACAGACAGAATCACAATAAAACTCTCATTCTTTTAAAGGTATTTATCAACATCTTTCTTCACATTACTAGAAATGACAACCTACATAAGGGTTAAAAATGCTACTTCGTATTTCCAAAAAACTACATTAACCATGCAGGAAGTGATTCCTCCAACATTTATAATTTTTAAATAATACTTCACTGTTGTATCTCAGGAGTACATCAAACCAGATGCCTTACAACTATATGGTTTTAAATTATTAATTTTTATTCCTCTCTAAAGGATAACATTAACCAGGCATATGTTTATTCCAAATTGCATTGTTTTAAAATTCTCAGTTGCAATGAATAAATAATGATTAGACAAAAAGAACATTATTGTAGTGAAACCTCTTTAATGAGAAAAAAACCCACTTTTTAAAAATTAATATATTTCTCAATTGATGAGAAGGATTATGTGACATCATAGAGGAAACAAAAATATTTTCAGGATAAGTAACATAATGGACTATGAGTCAAGAAGCAAAATTCACTTCCTGGATGCATTTGGTGAAGTTTATCATAGGTTTGTCATTGCCAAGATTGGACAGAGCTACTAAGGTACCTATTCATCTTTCCTTATATCTCCACTTTCTTGAACTCACAATGCAGAAAATTACCATTGACTTCATTCTTTGAAATTATTTCCTCATTTGTCCTTGAGTGGTTACAGTAAAACTCTGGAGGACAAAAAAAATCGATACTCATACACTGGACCAGTTAAAGTTGCTCTTCAACCAATATGTTTATTGTGCTATTCACAGGTTCTGGAATAACACAGGTTCCAAAATAACATATGGAGAATAACAATTTGGAGATCATGCTCTGCTTAAATCAGATCTGTTTTGGAGCTGCTTATTAGTTCACAAAGAGATTCAGCGCCTCAATAGGTCCTGACAGGTGCTTGTGCCAGCGTGTGGTTCTCTCCTGCTGCATCACTGGAGAGTACAACATGTTTAAGAGTGCAATGGGGCCAAGAGCCGAGGGACAGAAATTACTATGACTCATCTCTAGCCAGAACCTCAAAGTTTTCACTTAGTGATAAATTGGACACTCTGTTAAATAATTTATTTTTGAGGGTTATTTCAAAATATTTAATTGAATCCACATCTTTACAACCTGAAATTCTAGTATACCCTTTCAGATAAGGTAACATAAATAATGTTATTTGACGTAAGCAAGCTTAGATCCAGCCAACGTTAATGGAGTCCTTTTGGTGTTTCATCTTTTCTGTGCCCTTGTTGACAGCACTTTGGGATTTTCCATTTCTAGGTTTATTACTGGCATACAAAAATTTTGTATTTAAATGCTGAAGTCTAGAATAAACAGATTCAAGGTAACTTAGAATTATTAGGGACCACTTGCTACCTAGCTTATCTGGTGATGACAGTGTAGTAGAAGTAGGGTCTTTAGTATCCGAAACACTTAATTTCAAACACTGGCTCTGCCTTTTGAAGATGTGTGACTTTGGGCAAGCTACCTAGCTTATCTGGTGATGACAGTGTAGTAGAAGTAGGGTCTTTAATATCCGAAACACTTAATTTCAAACACTGGCTCTGCCTTTTGAAGATGTGTGACTTTGGGCAAGTCATTGAGCCTTTTGCCAATGGAGATTCATGTGTAAAACTGGATGTTAACATCTCATTCATGTAAATATTGGAAGGTGAAATGAAATAAGAATTTGAAACTCCTACGGTTTGGCACAGCATAGGAAATCATTAAATGGCAGCTGAGTTAAAACATAAGCTCAGAGAGTTTAATTGAAAAGAAAATTATAAAAACATTTTGGAAAAACAAAACAAATTTTAAAAAGCATGGAATGTCTATTGGATTTCAGGTAAACACACACACATGAAAATGACTGGCCCTCTAGTCACACCCTGAAGGAGGCAAAAATAAATAAATAAATAAATAAGGTATTCTCTAGCCAGGAACCAGCAATGTAGCTTTGGGAGTCCTGCTTTTCCATCTCTAAGCAGGATTCTTAAAAGTTAAAATTTTCTATCATTTTAAAATATAAATTTATAGTTATAGTTTTGCCACTATGCTTTGTAGAAAAAGGCAAATAGGTCATTTTTCAGAATTCAAAAGGACTGCTTTCCTCCATGAATAGAGCTGCGTAAGTCTTGTTTGACAAGATCTTAGTTTTATAAGTATGTTGATTTTCCAGAGGGACTTTCAAAGATTACACGGTATTTTATAGTAATACCAGCTCCCATGGGTACAGAAAAGAAAAGGGGGAAATTTGTTTCTATAGACCCTCCAAAACCTACTTTCTAAGCCTTCAGGGTTTTAAACTCTTGTGAATAGATGATATCAATGACCTTTGGCTAATGGGTCATTCTGGCTGTCTCATGCATCATAAAAGGATGAGAATATATTATTTTAATTTTGAAAACCAAGGAATATATGCTTGAGATCTCCCAGTTGTATGGCTGATTTACTTTGGACTAGTGCAGAGGAATCAGGCCTATTCAGGGTTTCTTGGGCTTTGACTACAGCGGTAAGGGAATAAACTTGTGCTCTTGGAACAGTCTCAAATGCTGTTTTTACTTCATCCCATGTCCCTTTTTACTCTACCTGCTCTACCTTGAGTAACAGTATCCATACCTGTGGCTTCAGTCTTCCTGCCTATGTAAAGATTCCCAAGTATATGACTCAGCTCATCACAGGCTCTTTATATGCAACGCTTCCAAAATCAGGTGTATTATCTTCCCTGCCCTGATCCAACCTCAGCCACGTCTCTTTTATTCTCATTTTATTTAGTGGTACCTAGGAATTAGCTTTTACTTCCTCTCCTCCCTCACCCTGCCTTTCTGTACTTTGTCATTACCTGCTGTGGATTCTGATTCCCCCAAATCTCTTGCATCTGTCCCAGCCGCTTCATCTCCCTGACAGTCTTTGTCCAATTTCACTGTGAATATGGCAATAGACTTTTATATAACTTGGTGCATATGTTAACTCATCTTCCTTACTGCTTCCGATGTGATGATGACATGCCTCTGCTCCAAATCATCTAGCCCCTGATCTTTCATTCCTCTTCTTTCCAGTTACACCTAATTTCTTTTTGCCAAATGGGTCACATCATTGCATTCCCATTAACATACTGCTTTTTCCACCTGTAATGCCTCCTCTCATTGGCAAACTCCTTCTCATCTTTTAAGATTCAACTAAACATCACCTTTGCAGTGAAAAATTCATTTGCTGTCCAGGAAGTTTTAAGAGCCCTTTTCTCTGGACTATATCGATTAAAAGTAGAGATTATACTTACAAAATTTGTTTATGTGGACTGTCTCTCAAAAGATTGTAAGATCCTTGTGAGTTTCCACCTGGCCAACTCTGTATTGCCTAGTAAATTATGATTTTCATGAGCCCCAATACTGCTTAGGGATCTCTGGTGGACTTCATTCTTCAATTATGAGGGAGCACTGGCTTAGTGGATAAGATGAAGGAAAGTGTGAGAAACATTATGGAAGATCAGAATAAGTTGAGGGGGAGACAAAAATGGAATGATGTACGTTTGGCTGTAAGTGAGACTGGAAAAAAAACTGGTATCCTATACCTTTAGTTGGATTTATTGTTATCAAAATGTGAGCAAGTTGTACCAACTTAAAATTTTGTCTATTTTCACATCGTTAAAAACTTTTTTTCATGGAATAGTTTTCCTACAATAAAAGGAAATTGGGTTTTCAAGTGAAAAAGATGGAGTTTTGTTCTATTTTCAAGAAGTATCCCTCACTGAAAGCAATAGGAAGTATAGTAAATAAACATATTGAAAAGACAAGTTGCAGAGAAAAGTAGAGACCCATTTTAGGCTATTTGTCCATCTCACTAGGGTGTTAGCTCACACAAGGTGAGCTACAAAGATTATTTTCACCCTAATTTTGTTACACAGTTGTAGTTAGAATAATCACATGGGGAGTTATAACTGCGCAGAGAAAAGTAGAGACCCATTTTAGGCTATTTGTCCATCTCACTAGGGTGTTAGCTCACACAAGGTGAGCTACAAAGATAATTTTCACCCTAATTTTGTTACACAGTTGTAGTTAGAATAATCACATGGGGAGTTATAACTGCCATACAAATGTTTCAATACAGATGTGTTTTCCCTCTGAGTTTTGAGTGAATTAGGGTGCAGAGAAATGAACCTGCACAGGGGAGAAGAGAGTACATCGTTGTATTTTTCTTTAAGTAAAACAAGTTTCCATTTGACTTGGAGTTCAGCAAATTAAATGTAAGAGAAGGAGAAAGATTGAAATGTTGCTCTCAGCTCTGGTATGACGCAAAATGAGATAGTAACAGGATACTAAGAATTGTTTTCAGGGTGCATGAAGTGAGTGTCACCCCTCTTTGTCATGCTAGGACAGATATCTGGTACCTTTTCAGCAACCTTGAATCCTCTGCATACATGAATGGTTTGAATTTGAACCCAGTGAGCCTATCATCTCAATGAAGGTCGCTTTCAAGCACAAGTCATTTTCTTCTTCAACTTACTTCCAAAACCAATAATTGAGTGCCAACCATGTGCCAGGTACCATACTAGGCAGTGATGGTACAAATATAAATGAAATAGAGTGAAATTTATAGTTTAGTGGGAGAACAAATCACAGAAATATGTGGAATACACTATAAAGCAAATGTGCTTCACAGGGTCTGGTTTTCCAAAGCCTTGCAGTTTCAAATATTGACCTTGCAGAGGACTGGAAATTTTCCTCAGGCTATAAGTCTCTGGTGTAAGATAAAGATTTGTGGCACAGCAAGGTTGCTGGCTCAAAGACAGACTAGTTACTGGTTAAAATGTAAAGATACTGGAAAACTGCTGGAGGGAGAGGAATGTTTGCTAAGATCAAGCTTTTGTTGGTGGATCTCTTAATTGTCTAATGGAATGTCATCTGACTTGTTTCACTGAAAGTTACCAGCCTATATTGCTAAACTATAACCCCACCTATGTTCTGTTCCTGTAACTTCCTGGACTGGAAAATAAATGCAGGAAGAGAACCCCAAGTTGGGGCTAATTTCTCACAGAAGTGATGCCTCTCCCTTGAGGATTCCAGGGAAGTTAACCACTTCAGGGCTTCTCACTGCTCAGAAGAGATAGGCTTTGAGTAATCCTTTGCAGCTGCATCACCCAGGGGAAGTGGGGTGACAAATCTGTGGGGGGCGGGGGGACAAGGCAACAGAAATGGGTAACTCAATATAATGTGATAAATGCTAAGAGACTTAAGTCAACATGTTTTGGAAATTTTAACTGTTGCCAAACAACTGGTAAATGAGCTCAAACTGTTCATCTGAAACCCTGATTGCTTATTTCCAGTTTAAATTCTCATTCCTATTGCATGTAATCCTTCTGATTCAGATCCAAACAATATTTCTTTCCTGAGCCTCTATTGTCTCCCATCTCTCACCTTGGATCTTCAAGCCATAATAATATCTTCCTTTCTTTTTTTATTTTATTAATTTTTATTCATCTTTGCTAACCTAAGTCAATTCCTCAGTCTTCTGCAATATCTATAATATATTAACCAACTTATTTATTATTGACATGTCTAAAATAGAAATTTGATGTTTGTGGCCAATTCACCCCTCATAAATCTTCCCCCATCTCAAGAAATGGTAGCTTTGATCTGTCTGCTTAGGTCAAAATTCTGGAATGACTCTTTCTTGAACATGACATATCTAATCCATTTGTGAATTCTGCCTGGTAAACCTTCAAAATATACTCAGATATTGACCGCTTCCATATGCCTGCTCACACATTATGGCCTAAAGCCACAATTATCTGGATAATCTTCTAACCGTTGTGCTCCTCTCTGCCCTTGCCCTCCTTTAATCTATTCAGAGTGTGCAAATAATACTTCTAAAACCTGAGTTAGATCATGCTCCTTTTTAACTTAGAATTCTGAATTCTTACCATGGTTTATAAATCTCTAGGCAATCTGTGCCTTTCCCTTTTCCAGCAAATTTTTCAACTCATTTCTTTATCTTCTTCCCACTTAGTCATTCCACTCTAGTTGCATTGTAAACTCTGTGAAAGCCAGACTTTGTTTTGATCACTCTCAGTGCTTAAAACAGTGCCTTGCACGCTCCTGCTACCAGTAATAATAAATGGCTTATATAACACTAATTTTGAGCCCAGTGCTATTGTATGTTAATTACATATATTACCTCATTTATAATCCTAAGAGAGGTATAATTATTATGCTAATTTCCAAATAAAGAATTGAGGCACAGAAAGATAGAAGGCACTCAATAAATATTTGTTATATTATCTCATTCAAGTGACAATCACCGATTGTGAACTCTGAGAGCCAGCCAGTTCCCTATCTTGAAAAATAAGAGGAATATTGGTTTGCATACCTCAAAGAGTTTAGCAGGTGAAGACACAAAAGTGCTATTTAAATATAATGCTCCGTACAAATTGTTCAAATGCCCTATTTCAATTCTTTTAACTTGGACTTTTTGATTAAAAATTGACCAAACTCTGCCTTCTTATCACTGATCGTCATTATTTTACCCCTTTTTCTACAACTCAGACATCACTTTCTTTGGGAAGCTTTTCATTGAATTCCCAGATTGAGTTAAGAACATTCTCTTGTTACCACCAAGAGTGTACTTCAAAAAGTTCACAGAAAAATGGAATTAGGAATCTTTCCATGAACTTTTTGAAGACCCATCCTATTACTACCATCGGGCTTGATATACCTTATTCAATTCTTATTTGCATAGCTTCCTTCTCCACCAGACTAGAAACTATGTGAGGACATGAATTTTTTCCCATTTGTCTCTGAATTTCAAGAGCTGGGCACATAAGAGGTGTCAATACATGCGTAGGAAATGAATGGATAACCCAGCAACAAAAATTGTGACTAAAAACTTAAAGAAATATAATATTTGAACCTAAATGGGCATTAAACTATATGTCCAGGGAAAGAAAGTTTAGCTTGATTTGCTTAGATGGAATTAAAATAAATGTCCTATTCAGATCAAGTACCACAAGCTAACGATTTCCATAAGAGACTTGTGATGACTCTCCTTCTGTTGTTTTAGTAGCTCTGCCATAAACCAGACACTGAAGTTCCACTTGCAATCAAAGAGAACAACCAGGAGCATTACAAATTTTGGAGATGGATTAACGGCTCTGAAAACAATATCCACAACTTAATTCAAACCAAAGTCATAATTTAGAAACATTAAGCTAGAAAAGGCCTGAATTGCATACTAACACAGCTGTGAAGGTAACTCTGCAGACTTGGTTTTGATTTTTCATTTGTTTCTGATTGCTGTAACTCCAGTTTTTTATACTTCAGTTCAGTCCTATCAGGCTATTTCAAGCTTGTCAGAATATAAAGTCAAAAGAGTATTACAATGGTGATTTGAAAGAACATAAGATTAATTTGAAGTAGAAAGAAGGCATTCTATAAATGAATGTGAAATGCCTGGAGGCCTACCAAGAATACCCAGCCACGCACTAGTCTTTCAGCTTGGATGTGCTGCACACAGCACACCACGGCCTTGGGAGAAAAGCCCATGTCAGCTGCTTATGCCAGGCACATAGACAGTCACATTGCACCGATGATATTTGACAACCCTGGCGGTGATTTTTCTGCTTCAGTGGCCAACTTGTGCAAAGTCAGGGCAAGCCAATGCACATAAAGAACTAGGCTGTCAGGATCATCTTTACAAGGCAGTGACCATGACACTTCTTTTAATGAACATTTCACATCCCTGTGTAGCCAGGAAGTGTTCACCCACTAAAATATCCAGAAAAGTGGATACTGAACTACTGGGGATGAAGTAAAGTTTCTAACAAAAATACCATTACTTCAATATTCATTGTAATCTGCAGAAAATAACTATTTGTTATCAATGTGTTCTGAGATTTGCTACATAATTCCTCATTACCTTTTAATCTAATNTGAATCTTTAAAAGGTGGAATAACTCAAAGATTCAAGCCTGTTAAGAGGTAGCATCTAGACTGTTTACACCTGATCCCAAAGCACACCACCAGTTGCTCTATACTTCTGCACCTCTGTGACACTGGACACCCTGAACCTGCCTCACTCCCTGACAAAGTGCAGATTTTGTTTTTGGTATGAGATAAGCCTGTTTCTGAAATCTCACAATAATTTTGACTTCCTGTAGTACAAGAACAATATTACAAAGGATGTCCACTTCCATGAATAAACAGAAACTGACATGCTGA
>NW_007732506.1:104968-107157 GCF_000696425.1 Galeopterus variegatus | reverse complement strand
ACACACACACACACATTATTCTTATTAAACCAATAATAACATCTGATCAGCTCATTCACCTATACCAAATTCTATAATATACACAGAAAAACAGTTAGAAATCATATGTTTAAGGTTAAGCAATTTTGTTCTTTTAAAAATTTTACTTGCATTATATTTTACATTATAATTAAAACATTATATTAATGCCAAAGTTATACATTGGTCAAGTGCCTAGGACTTTGAGTATTAGAAAACATCTACTAGTATTCAGTAAGGCAACGTGGCATAGAATTATGGTTCTCAAATATTTTTAAGCTGCCATAGCCTGTGCAAGCCCAGTTTGAATATAACTATTAAGTGAAAGAGCTTGGCAGTCAGATGTGGGATTTAATTTGGACCAAAGAACTCTTAAGACTTGGAGATTTAGGCAAAATGCTGAGCCTCTTAGAGGACGAGTCTCCTTACCCAGAATAATAGAGTTGCCATTTCATGGTTAATTGGAGGATAACAGGTAAATTATGTAAAGTGCCTGGAGCCTAGTGGATGTTCAACTAATGTTCACTATTAAATTACAATATTATTCCATTTACTGTCATAATATCTGTCTGACAATTATGTTTTCAGCCTGGAAATTTTAATAATATCTGGACAAGTGAATGGACTATGTGTCCTTCAACATTAATGGAACATTTATTCTGGGCACAGGGCCAACTGTTTTATATATGTTATGTTAGTACATTTTGACTCACAATAATACTATGAATTAGACTCCATTATTATCTCTGCTTTGTAAAGGAAAAAGCTGAATCTTTAAAAGGTGGAATAACTCAAAGATTCAAGCCTGTTAAGAGGTAGCATCTAGACCGTTTAAACCTGATCCCAAAGCACACCACCAGTTGCTCTATACTTCTGCACCTCTGTGACACTGGACACCCTCAACCTGCCTCACTCCCTGACAAAGTGCAGATTTTGTTTTTGGTATGAGATAAGCCTGTTTCTGAAATCTCACAATAATTTTGACTTCCTGTAATACAAGAACAATATTACAAAGGATGTCCACTTCCATGAATAAACAGAAACTGACATGCTGANAGTTTCTAACAAAAATACCATTACTTCAATATTCATTGTAATCTGCAGAAAATAACTATTTGTTATCAATGTGTTCTGAGATTTGCTACATAATTCCTCATTACCTTTTAATCTAATATAATAACATTTTATATTTCTGGTGGCTGAAATAGAGATCGTGGCAGGAAAGTGGGAAAAATGATGGAAGTTAGAAATACATACATACAGACACACACCCCCGAGCCAAGCAACTGCTAGTTTTTTCCAAACACTTGATTAATTTCAAAATTACAATAATGTGATGATGGTGGTAGTAAATTGATTGTAGATTACTTCATTGATGTCTTTTTTATGTTCCAGGTACTTTTCTAAGGCTTTCCATGCATTATCTTATTTAATATGCACAATAACTCTATAAGGTAAGTTATAGGGAACTGGTTTTAGAACAGTTAAGTAATTTAGTCAATGTCAGACTAACTAGTAGGTGGAAGATCTGGGATTCAAACTTGATGATCATATTCTGGGGCCCACAATTTTTTCCTTCATTAATTTGATCTTAGAGTTCATCTTGTCCACTAATTTTTTCAAGGATTTCTCTGAGTTGTTCCAAAGTGCTCCTTGAGATGTCTCCAAGGATTTGGGAAGAGTGCTCAAAGTCCCCTTCTCAGGCTCAAATTTACATATTTGACTTTTGCTTAAGATTTCAATTGAACAAAAGGCTGTAGGACTAAAAACAAATTGGACAACTACTTTTCTGTTCTTGTTCAATGCTTCCATTTACATAGATGGGGAAAATGAAGCCTGGAGAGATGAAGCTCTGAGTCCCAGGTGTTAGGGTCCTAATCCTGGTTACCAGCAATTCTGTAATTAGGATCCAACTCCCCTGACTTAGGTCAGGTCTTTCTATGCCAACATGAACTCTTAGAAAGGGACACACTACTGACAGGTGAAGGTTGTAACGCTTCGGTAGTCTCCATTGTGAACAATGCAGAAGGCTTCTGCCCTGGGATTTGGTCAGTTGTATTTTCCACCACATAGGAGATTTCTAGACAACTTAAAACCCAGAAGAGACCAGCTTAAGATTTTCAAGAAAAAGATTGATTCTTGTATTATTTTCTTTTACACACACACACACA
>NW_007732506.1:102174-103705 GCF_000696425.1 Galeopterus variegatus | reverse complement strand
TACAAGAACAATATTACAAAGGATGTCCACTTCCATGAATAAACAGAAACTGACATGCTGACATCTTTGTATCAGGGCTCTCTCTAAGAATCAAATGTTTCACATCAGCTAAAGCCTCTTTCATCCCTTTCCCCTCCATTCTTTCTCAAATGTAATCACTTTCTTGAAGTTGGTATCTGTTCCACCTATGCATAGTTTTGTATTTTATAAAAAATATATCTCCATATAAGTAGTGTATGTAATGTTGTTTTCTAGGTTTAAAGTTTTTATATAAATGCATTTTTACAATTCAATATATTTTTTACTATTTTAAATCATTTAATACTCTTTTTTTTTGCAACTTGCTTTTTAAAAACCATCATGGCTATTGTAATTTATGTGGGCTCAGAAAATGATACCCCAAAGTATGGTTCTTTGGCATGCTGAGTACTTTCAACTAAAGGAGATTGAAAGGCTTCAGAAGAAATGACTCTCTGACTTTCTCCTGCCCTCCTGTCTCCCACTCCTCTTCCTTACTGGAAGCGAGTTACAGAAAGTAGAATTCCCCTTCCCTGAGGTGGGTCATAGAAACTAGAACCCATCTCCTCCAAAGCAAGCAATAAAACCTGGAAAGGTTACCCTTTCCCTTCTCCCTTATCCACTGAAGATCTTTATTTCAGAGGGGTCCTGCCCCACACCTGGGAGGAAAAAATGCCACACAGAGAGGTGAAGAAGAATCTGAACAGACAGGCCTTGCTGGATTGTCTATTTATTCTTCATTGAACCTAAGCATAAAAGTAGGCAGTTTTCCCTGGATCTTGGGGTCTTCACTTCTGAAGGCGCCCATGTCATGTAAAACATTGGTTAAATAAATTTGTTATGCTTTTCTCTTGTTAGTACATCTTTTGTTATAAGAGGGTTGATTGTAATCCTTATGATGGGGAAAAAAAGGTATCACACCTTTGCACCCCTACACAGCCAATATATGTAAACACAGTTCATTTGTTTTAATTTCAGTGCATTATCTTACTGTGTGAACATAGTTTACCCATTTCCTTACTGAAGAATAATTAGGTTGTTGCTATGTTTCATGACTGCAAAGGGAGCTGACCTGAGCATCCTTGTACATAACTCCTTATGGAAATGTGCTAGAATTTCACAAGGGAATTCATCTGGTAAAGTGCCGAGTCATAGCTCATGAGCATGTTCAAATTTACTAGGTATTTTGAAAGAGCTCTCCTTTGTACTGAGTTATACTTCAGTCAGTAATGTCTGTACGTCTTACCTTTCCATATTTTCATTACCACCTTAGTATTATAAGATTAATTACTTTTGGTCAATTTCCTTTACTTAGTTAATATTTCATAACTTGTTATGAGCTTTAACATCTTTTGATATATTTATTGGCACTTAAGTTTCTTTCCCAATAAAATGCCTGTTCTTAACTTTTGCCCATTTTTTTTCTTCTGAATTATTTGTTTTTTAATATATTTTCTTAGTCTAGGCTTGTCCTTTCACTTTTTTAAAGTTTCTTTTTCAGAAGTTTTTTTTT
>NW_007732506.1:98490-101669 GCF_000696425.1 Galeopterus variegatus | reverse complement strand
TTTTTTTTTCTTTTTATCTTAGTGGAGTTATCTTTAACAATCATTTCTTTCATCGTGTTTTTTGTTTCTTGATTTAAAAATATTTCCTTCACCTGGAAGGCCCTCAAGTCCTGAGGAGATTGGTCTACTTGGCAAGGACCACTGTTGTGGGCAGGCTTTGTTCATTTACCCTCCAGGCCAGGCTTTTGTCAGAATTTACCACATTCATTGGAACTTCCCCTCAGGTCTCCCCCACCCGTCCTTGTCTCTTCCTTGGCTCATGAAGCAAAAATTCCTGCACTTGCTTTTGGTTTCAAGACCCCAGGAGGACATGAAGCCTCAGCAGCTACTTGATGCAGATAATTGCAGCAGTGGGGGTTGCAGGAATATATTCAAGTTATCCTCTTCTCATAATTTCCTGATAGTTATTCTCTAACACTGCCCAATTTGCTTTCTTCAAAGCACTTCTTATGAGGTATATGTTTGTGTGTATATTATTTTTCACTCATTTATTGTCTTATGTCTCTTCTATTCTGCCAGTTCCTCAAATATAGGGACCATGACTTTTCATAGTTAACACTCCTGTGCTTACGGTACTGCTTGTGATATAGTAGGTGCACAAAAATTCATGTTAAATGAGTTAATAAATGAATGGTTAGATTTCACTGCAATACCTGCAGGGCTGCTATTCTGTGATGCTAATTGAAGCTACTTCTTACAGACTGTTGAGCAGGGGATGGGTTTATAAGCCTTTGTGAAAACCGATGAACCAAAAACCATACAATAAAAGGCTGTATGACTTTCTCTCTGAAGTAGTGTCTATAAAAGGGTCAAAATTTCTTCCCCCAATCTGTGTTGAATCTGCACCAGCATTCCAGTGAATGAGTGTTTGAGGCCCACTTACTACACTACTAATCTTGGCCACAATAGTTTTAGTAGGAAATATTTAAATGTCAATGTATATACTACTTCTATTTTTGTAGAGAAAATTGAGATACAAGGAAACTAAGGTTTTAAGTTCACATAATCAATCAGGTATCATGTAAGAAAATAAAATTTTTATAATGACAAACATTCCTTTACAGTGGGGTTAATTCAATGGTAAAGCAGTTACTTGTGGTCTTAGAAGCTCTTGAGGAAAACTGGGCAGAAGTACTTGAATTGACAGAGAATATGATACACCAGAGAAATTATAGAAGGCAGTTTATAATTTGATAAGGAGAGGAAACCGGAATAAAGAAATTAGTATAAGTTACCAGATACAGGAGAATAGGCTTCAAGTGTAATTTGTACAAAAAGTGAATTTGTGAGACTTAACAATATCCATCTTCCATTGTAGAGGTAAAAATAAAATAGTATACTTTTTTCTTTTCTTTATAGATTTTATATAAAAACTTGAAAATGTTTTCAGGTATATGGTCTACTCTGTAAGGGGAGAATAAACAGGGAAGTTGAGGAGAAAGCAATAGGTTATGTGTACATGTTTGCACACACACAAACACATATGCACACACACACAATTGATTTTGACATAATATCTAGCTCTTCCAATCCCCCAATCCCTCAGTGTTTTTGTTTTTTTTTTTTTTTTGAAATCTTTTCAGTCCCAAACTTTGTTGGTTCCTTTACAGATTCATTTCCACTACCCTCAGCCTCCTCACTTCCCAAATATATATCTCTATGCCATCTGAATAGCTTTGCAGCATGATTTAAATCCTCCATCTGGTCGCAGTAGTTTTCCCTTCAATTCTGCTTTCACCATAAAGCTACAAATTGGCATAGACACTCTTCAATCTCATGTCCATTATCAAGATTCCCAAATTTCCTGCCCCATCTGTCATCTTAAACTATTTTGACAAGGTATTGACAGTGGAAGTGACCAGCTTGTTAGTCTAAAGCATCATCGTGCCTACTAGGCAGCTTCTTTGGAGCTGTGGTAACCAAGCAGATGGCTCGAGTGGACTTGTTAAATCCAAATGTCTTTAGGATTATAGAGTCTGAATATTGTCCTTCCTGCTAATTTACATGGGATTTAGTAAATCTTTCTCATCAAATTTTCACTTGTGATATTTAGCCTATAAAACCTAAATATTCAACCTCACTGTCTTTTTTGTGATTTTTTAATTTGTCTTAAAGATTAAAGAAAATGTATTCATATAGACATCCCCCAGAATCAATTGTGCTTTCTTTCAAATTCAGATTTAGGCAATATAATCTTAGTGTAGCGAATGGCTCCTCTTATGTTTCACAACAGAAATTTCTCTAAGTCTTTTTAGACTTGAAGGTTAATTAATAATCATTAAATCTGTTTTACCTTGGTGCCAAATCATTTAGATAAAAAATGAAATGCTCAGTTAATCATTTTGAAGTTAGTGGTTGTCAAATATCCAGATGTTCCATGAGATGCAGATGTTTGGTAAAATGTAAAAGGAAATAAATAATTTACACAATTCTTCTTTATTTGGGTCCAAGTATATTGATATTATATAAGTGGGTAAATGTCTATATACTAAGCCCTCTGGCTGTTTTCTTATAGGACCCAACAATTTAATATTAAATCTAAAATGAGTATCAGCTCATTGAAAGAGCAGAGACTTATTTTTGAAGAAGTGAAGGTTTAGTTTTGTAACAATGACTCACACATGAGGAATAGAAAATACTGTACTTTGAATTTAAGGTTCTCTTTATCTGTAACAATCAGCAGCTATCTGAAAGTACTGATCTTGTTTTTAAGGTATTCTCCTTGAGTCAGCAAAAAGGACAGAGGCCCCATTTTTCACGTTTATGGATCTGTTCAATGTTAATAGCAGCCACTACAACTTTAAGACCTAAAGTCTCCTTTATCACTTCAGTTTATTTCATTTCAGTGTATGTCAACTGCAAATAGTTCTTTGAAAGTAGTGCGGCCTTTCAAAAGAATAAAATTATTTATTTTAATGTCTATACCATAATAGACATATTTCACATTTCTGTTGCTGATAAAGAGTATTGCTATAACTAAAGAAAAAACAAAGCAGTTCAAAAATCTGACAAGGTCATTTCTGCTATCATACTCTGATACATTATTTTCATTTGACATATCTAGGTTATTAACTCAAATAATAACATATCAATCTTAATTTGAATGATATGATAGTCTATATTAACGGAAATATAAATTTAGCTAGCTAAAATTTCCTATTCTAAATTCTAAAAAATAA
>NW_007732506.1:96748-98053 GCF_000696425.1 Galeopterus variegatus | reverse complement strand
CATATTTCACATTTCTGTTGCTGATAAAGAGTATTGCTATAACTAAAGAAAAAACAAAGCAGTTCAAAAATCTGACAAGGTCATTTCTGCTATCATACTCTGATACATTATTTTCATTTGACATATCTAGGTTATTAACTCAAATAATAACATATCAATCTTAATTTGAATGATATGATAGTCTATATTAACGGAAATATAAATTTAGCTAGCTAAAATTTCCTATTCTAAATTCTAAAAAATAATCCCACAAATACATATCTAAGTTCTAAGGCTTTTACAGCTTGGATTGATGTATCTAATACTCCACACGGCACAGGAGCCATTTAAGTCTGTCTTTGTCTTTTAATACAGATTATATATCAAAGAAAATAATTATTGTTCTATTAATCTCTGTGTAGGAAGAGGTAAAAATCTATTGGAACATCTTCCTCATATTCTTGCCAGCTTGTGGCAATAGTTTCTAAATTAGCCTTATTTTTATTTTTACTGTAATTGAAAGTTAAATATTTTCTATTCATTCTTTACTTTCAAACTTTGTAGGGTATTCCTAACATCAGAAGGGCTAAATGAACTGGGAATTCTGGGTTGTATCCTAAATTAGTCCCCTGTCAGAACAGAATTTTTAGATGGTTCTTGTGCATTATTTTTAATTCATATGCCTTTTAAATTTTACCCCTGAATATAGCTAAGTATATTTATCACTTACCATTGAGTACAATTGACTTTACATGAAGTTGCACCATATGGCTTAATTATACACTAGCATCTACAGGCAAGCAATATATACAAGGGGTTTTCAAAAATGTCATGAAAAGATTCATCCTCTCTTTCAATTTCATTTTCCATGAACTTTTTGAAGTATCCCTTTTGAAGTACAAGACCTTTTTGAAAATCAAAACCAGAAAATAGCACTTGTGCTCTCTCTCTCTCTCTCTCTCTCTCTCTCTCCACAAACACATATACATACATAAGGCTTGATTAAGTTCATGAGTGGTGCCTTCTATTGTATCACTTTACAGAAACAGAATATCTGCTTCTCCCACTTTCTGTAATGTTGAGAATGATCAGTGGGTCACAGATAGTAGTCTGCTTTTGCCATTATCAAGTTCTCTACTAACCTTTTATCTCGTGATGTGTGTGTATGTGTATGTGTATATATATATATATATTTTATATAAAAAAATATACATATTCAGTATTTATATATAAAAACTGAAAAAAGTGATTCTGGCATAAAATAGAATATTACAGGATATTTTGCACCTCAAAAAATAGTCATGGGTTTTACCCTTAAAAGGCAAT
>NW_007732506.1:95249-96081 GCF_000696425.1 Galeopterus variegatus | reverse complement strand
AATATTACAGGATATTTTGCACCTCAAAAAATAGTCATGGGTTTTACCCTTAAAAGGCAATCTATTAGTGTTAGAAAAATAATGGAAAATATAAAAAGCTTTTTAAAAAAGCATCAGTATAATTAGAGTAGACTCAAGCATTTAATTATCACATCTGCTTCAGATCCTCCAGAGCTATGTAATTAATATGTCATTTTTAATAATTCTTTTATTAAGCTCCTACCGTAATCGTTTGCCAGGCACAGAAATAAGTATTTTACATACATTTTCTGTTTTAAAATCCTCACTTGGAGGTGGGAAATGGGAAAGGGGAGGGGAGATAAGGGATAAATTGGTAAAGGGCCATGAAAAACAATTACATAGTATAATGCTGGATGTACCAATTATCCTGATTTCAGCATCACATATTGCACACAGGTATTGATATAAAAGTCTCTACCCCACAGATATGTGCAATCAACTATGTTTCAATAAAAAAGGTCCTCACAATGACCATCTAATAAAGAAGATATTTATTTTCTTACTATTAGAGGTGAGAGAATTTCAGGACTAGAGAAGGCACAATCCAAGAACAGAATGAAGGTGAGCAGAGAAGTCACAATTAGCTCCCAATTTTGTCTGACTTTAAAGTCATCATACTCTTCCCCAACATTGCTCTGCTCCTCAAATGATGGTCAGGAGGTTAAATTTGAACTGGACCATGACCACTGAGTAAAAGAAAAAGGGCAACCTTAATCTGATAGTTCTATTAAAGCTTATAGAAATCCTACCTGTAAAAATCTTTCATGGGAAGCAATGGTTTTAAAAACCAAAAATGCATGCTCTAATTTAG
>NW_007732506.1:92576-94806 GCF_000696425.1 Galeopterus variegatus | reverse complement strand
TGTAAAAATCTTTCATGGGAAGCAATGGTTTTAAAAACCAAAAATGCATGCTCTAATTTAGTTTTTAAAAGTTTTCCTGTTCCTACTAATGTTTAAACTTGTGAGAAGATATTTCAGAAAATGTATTAGAAAAAATGTGCCTTTTAATAATTTGAAATTGAAATGCAAAAAATTACCAAACTGGGAAAAAAGCATACAATTTTTTTTAAAAGAATATATTTTTATATAGGGTCAGCAAGATTGAATGATAATATTGAATGGCCCAATGCTTATTTTTATGTGACATTATTTTTAACCAGCTTTTCATAGTCTACTTTAGCTAACAATTTGTAAGAAAAGCAACAACATATTGAAAAGCATAAAGTATGTAATGCTCTTATTAAAGTTTATGTCTTTAATTTTTATTTATCTTTATAAATATTGCATGGCTGACACCTCAATACCTTGCTTAATTCCCCTTTATTTTAGAAGAGGCATATTTATAAATAGTCAATTCTTTTCCCATTGAATGGCCATGATAATTATGATTGATCCAAACAACTATGTAATTTCCCTCACTATTTGGACCTGTCAGAATGGGTCAGAGTGCCATTTCATCAACAAGAGGCAATGGAAAGGAATATGGGCAATAACTTGGAAACTGGAAATTGTACCCACCCATGGGGCTGTCCAGTGTAAAATGGCAACTCTCCACGTGGTTACTTGTGGGTGTTGAATACAACATTGTGAGTGACCATACTCAAGAAGAATAAGCAGTAAGTTCAAGGTCAAAATTAGTTGGATGGCAGTACATTGTCTCTGGTCAGAGGAGCCCATTTCTGGAAGGAACATAGCAATGTTGTAGGAATAAATGGCTTCTTGTTGTCTAGAGATAGGGTTGATAGGAACCAAGTTGTGCCAGGGCTTTATCCAAGAGAGTTCAGCCTCAGCAGAAGCCTGAAGCAGAAACTCCATAGTAGGTCGATGCAATGGCTGGGACTGGGGAATAAAGGCATATCTGAAATACATTCCAAACCCTGTACACTGCTGGGCTGAGGCTTGCAATAAGGCATCTGAACTTTGTCAGGACTGGCTCAGAATTTACAGGGTGGATCTGTCAAGTGAGAAGTATGGAGGAGAGTGTGGTAGGGGTTGGAAGTCAAGAGCTAAAAACCATCACTACAAATACTAGTAAAATCTAGGCATGGAGGTCTGCAAGGACAAACCCATGATGAACTATGCATGTTTACTCAGAAAACTAGGAAATCAATCCTTTTCACTGTAAAAACCAGACAATCCAATTATTTGATATTTCTCAAATAAAATGGCTTATTCAGTATTCGTTTTCAAATGCATTCCTTAATAATTATCAATTTATGGCCAAGTCGGGAGTATGAGCTTTATAATACAAATATTCCTCGCATTTTATATTCTTATATAGGCTACACTGAATGTTTTACATTTATAACATCCATTATGAAAAGCAAAAGCAGAGGAACAGGAATCATAATTATGTTTCATCTGATCTGCTTAATTTTGAAAACTCTGAAGCTGTTTATGTACTCACCTTCAAATAAAACAGTAGAGAATGAATATAAAGCATAATAGTAACAATATTTAAAAAACCACAGTATTTCTTTTAAGGAAATTTTAATAATATTCTCTCTATCCTTAAAGTTGATGGGGTTCAGGACACACTACCTCAAAATATGGCAATTTCAATTTAGAGAAAATATCAGGAACTGGAAGGTCAATCTCACTTTCTCCTTGTCCTGCTCCCCTGAAGCACGTCATAAGATCCTCATTCCAGATGTGCATTCTATTAAAAATTTTTTTTTAAACATTTACATGTACATATTTGTGAGGCACAGTGTGTTGTCTCAATACACGCATATACTGCACAATGATTCACTTAGGGTAGATAGCATAGCTTTGTACCCGTTAGTCCAACTCCTCTCCTCCCCTTACCCTTTCTCCCCCTCCCAGCCCCTCTGGTAACCATTATTCTAGTCTCTACTTCTACGAGAATCACTTTTTTTTTTTTTTTTTTTTTTTTTTAAGATTCCACATGAGTGAGATCCTGCAGTATTTGTTTTTTTGTGCCTGACTTACTTCACTTAACACAATGGTTTCCAGTTCCATCCATGCTGCTGCAAATGATAGGATATCATTTCTTTTTATACCTAAATAGTATTCCATTGTGTATGATATATACCACAGTTTTACCCAGAAGAAAAGGAAGATCTTTATT
>NW_007732506.1:78306-92001 GCF_000696425.1 Galeopterus variegatus | reverse complement strand
ATCATTAGGTCGTACCACTTTTGCTCAATCATACTTCTCTGCAACTATCCACTACTTCATCTAACTGAGTATAAAAATACACAGACTTCCCTGTTTCTTTGGCTCTTCATTTCTGCAGGTTGCACTGCCATGTAAAACGTATATTAAATAAATTTGTATGCGTTTCTCTTGTTAATTTGTCTTTTGTTTTGGGGTCTCAGGCATGAACCCAAAAAAGAAATCTTTTCTCCCTTTCCAAGTTGATATAATTTGTGATTTATAATCATCTAATATGTATTTCTAATTTACATAGTTTCCTCTTCTTACAGTTTTCTAAAAAATGTTTATATGACTGTGAAGATAGGAATTCTAATAGGGAAAAATCATGCCTGGGATCATTTGCATTTTCTTTCTCTGATTCCATAGACTTCGAGTTTTTATAAAGAGGAGGACATCTGCCAAATGTGATAAATAGCTGCATCACTGCCTGCAGAGGTGTAGGTGGCTTGCAAAATCAAATAGTCAATACTTGTATTTTACAAATAAAGAAGACTTGCAGATTAAGGCCACGCAAATGATAGTAGTAATGTTATATCTAGAACATAGATGTTATAGCATCAGATGTACTCCCCTACAGCACAAAGGACAATTTCGTGTTTTATCTTGAGACCCAGTCTAACATGGCTCTACTTACCTACATTGGGAGAGGATTCTTTGGCAACTACACATGAAGCTTCAGAAACAAGACACTGGGAAGGAAAAGCTAAATGTCTGCCAACGCTAGCACAAAAAAGAGAAGTTCTCATGAATATAAGGGACCTCAAAAGAGATGTTCCAAAAGTAATTCTCTTTTGGGTCTACAGACTGAAAGGAGAAATTCACTGTGAAATTCAAAAGGCTTGACGATTTGGGTCAGGATGTAAGAGATTAGATGAATCGGGAGGGAGGAACTCATGTTATTTCTTTTGCAAGAGTATGTAAAAGTGAAGAGATTAAAAATATGTTAGTTCAGGTTCTAGTTTCTGCAAATATAGAGCTTGCTATTCTAATACCTGGTTCTGGATGTATGAAACAATATGTCTATTATTTATTAATACATTTAATTAGAGACCCTTGAGATGCAGGATATTTATAATGATATTTTTGTTTGGGGTCTTCAGAATGAAGTACTGTGTGTAGTATTTTTGGTTTCATTCCCATTGCTTGGAAACAAGAAGTAAGAGGCAGTATCCAACCATCCCATTATTGGGAACACATGAGTGAACAAAAGTCAGGAAGGAAGAATTATTAATATTCTGATATTTTATTCAGAAAAGTTTATCAGCAGGTAAAATTATCTCAGTGACAAATATCCAACCATCCCATTATTGGGAACACATGAGTGAACAAAAGTCAGGAAGGAAGAATGATTAATATTCTGATATTTTATTCAGAAAAGTTTATCAGCAGGTAAAATTATCTCAGTGACAAGGCCAGAGATCAGAGAACAAGTAGGTTTTTAGAAGTTAATAGCAAAGGAAAGGTAGAGTACCAGGCTTGTAGAGGCTGCAGTACTGGGAGACTACTGAGTCAGAGAGTTAGGCACAAGGATGGAGGCAGAACCTGAACACAAAGGGTGCACAAGCATCACTTGGATCTGGAGCTATTTAATCCCTGATTTAAAATTGGGGGTACTAATGAATCCACATGTTTGGGGCACGTAGACCACAGCTGTGTGGAGGGGAGGGCTGAAGGACCTAGGCAATACAGTGTGACGGAATGTTAAATGGAGGGCGCTTTCCAAAATAAAGAATGAGATGAACAAATTGGGGCATTAGAGTCCTCCTACGTAGGGTTATTTTGAAGGTTAACCAATTACTAGTTAAGTACACAAGATTTGATTAGAGGTTTCATTATATAAAAATACTCTTTGTGTCTTGGTCTCTGCTGCAAAATGTGTGAACTCAAACATACTTATGGAATGTGAATACATTATTATTTACAGATGGAAGCTAATGACTGGAATGAAAGCAGAACATTTTAGTTAAATAAGCGAATGATCAAAATTGACAACACAAGTGTAAATAAGGCCCGGATTAATTAAGTTGCTCATTAATTTTTATTGCAGCAGACATTACTTTGTGTTTATAAGCAAGCTATATATGAATATATATAGATGCATGTGCAAAGAGGTAGAAATAAAGAGACAGAAAGATGGAGAGAGATAGGCAAAGAGAGATGAGCAGACAACACAGCTAAAGGTCATGTTTTGATTAATGCCAAAGGATTAATTCCGGCTCACAACAAACTGAAAGGCAAACAAAAATGCATCCTTCCCAGGGCTGCCTTTGTTCCAGCTCACTGGACTCTCCCTGTTCCCTGAAGCCCACCATTCTCCTGCCTCAGGGATTTTCACTTGCTGTCCCCTTAGCCAGGAAGGCTCTGGTGGCTTGGATCACACCCTTACTTGCTTGAAGTCTCTGCTCAAATATATCGGAGAGGCCTTCCCCCTGATTTATGAAGTAGTGACCCCACTCTCGCAGCATTACCAGTTCTCTTAACCCAGCTTTACTTTTCTTTAGAGCATTTATCACTATATGGCATATTCCCTTTTTGTGCCTTTATTTTCTGTCTCTGCCCAATAAAATAATCAGATTTAGCAAATAAAAATACAGGGCACTCAGTTAAATTTGAATTTCAGATGAACAACTAAAAACTTTTAACTATAAGTATGTGCTAAATATTGCATGAGAGATGTGCTGTAGATTGGATGCTCCCCCGAACCCCACTGAGGCTTAATCCCCACTGTAACTGTAGAAGGTGGGAAATCCTATTATGGTAATTGAAAGGTGGAGCCTTGGAGAGATGATTAGATTGTAAGATCATGCTGTAGTGAATGGATTAATAATGGTGGTCAGGGGCATGGTTTTGAGGGTTTTAAAAGAAGAGCACATGAGAGGTTAGACTTTGCCATTTTCTGCCATGTGAGACCCCTGGTCACTGTTGCTATCACCAAGACCCTCACCAGATGTATTTCCTAGACTTTGGACTTCCCAACTTCTGAAATTATAAGCAATAAATTTCACTTTCTTATAAATTACTCAGTTCTGTGTGTTTTGTTATAAGCAACAGAAATGGACTAATATAACATACTAAAAGATTACTACTTGTTCTTGTCAGTAGTTATACTGAAAACTTATTCATTGTTTAATTATTTAAGTGGCCCAAATATTGCACGGGACATACTTATACTAAAATTTATCTTTTGTTTATCTCAAATTCAAATTTAACAGGGCATCCTGTATTTTATCCAGCAACACTTCTCCCTCCATCCTCTCCACCCCCACTCCCCTTCTCCCCCCACATCCCCCGAATTCAATCTACTTGAAAGCAGGAACTTGGAACATTGTATTCATTGGTCCAGTGCCTTGACCAGTGCCTGGTATATGGCAAATGCTCAATATACATTGGTTGAATGAATAAATGAATCATTCCATTTTTCTGAAATATCCTTCCCATCCTATAATCCTCATCTTGGAGAAATCTCTTACGGCCCATATTTGTACAAATGTAGTACTTACAGCAATAATATGCACCTTGCTTCTTGGTGTTACAGAAAACATTTTGTTTTCTCTGCAGGGTCTATCATGTAGTTTGGAATTGTCCAAATTTAGTAAGTTTGTAATATTCAGCTATAGTAAGCAAAAATTTTAAAATATTTTTGTACACAATTTATGCATTCTTAGAGACTACAGGAAGCACAAATATTAAAACATAGTATATTTTCAGGTTGGACATACATTTAAATGTAAATACCTACTACAAATAAAATTCATCAATCTTATGTAAACATTCCTGCTTAGGTGTCATCTTATTTTCAAAAATTTAAAATTTTATTATATTTAAATTATTACCATAGAAGTTACATCAGAAGGTCATTTAATACCTTTCTTCAGGTCTGGGTAAGAACTCTTCTTTCCATGTTGTTAATTTACCTATTTTAAAAAATCCCCAGAGGGAGAGAGATTCCACCATATCTGTTATTCTATTATTAATCTGTTTTAGGGGGTTATTGGTAATTAAACTATTATTTTTTTCTTATTCAGAGAAGGTAATTTTTTTCTTTTTTTCTTTTTTTTTTTTTCCTTTTTGTCTTTTTTCGTGACCGGCAACGGATCGCAACCCTCAGTGTCGCGCCCGTACTGGACCGGGACCGGCAGCGGGATCGCAACCCTCGGTGTTGCCCCCACACCTCGCTCAGCCAGTGAGCGGGAACCAGTCTGTATGTGGGATCCGAACCCTCGGCGGGAGTGCCGCCGCGCTCCCAAGCGGCGCACTGTAGCAGTGTGCCACCGGGCCAGCCCTGTTTCTTAATTTAAGACAGAATAATAAGTGCTATAGCTAATAATGAAATGACAACTGTGTGTACAGAAGGGTGAACACCAAAATCTCGATTAATTATTTTGTTTGATGTTTTAATTGAGTCACTACCTTTTAAGCCCAGAAGGGCAGGAACCCAGCATTTATTTTTTTATTGGAAAATAATTGATTATACATATTTGTGGGGTATAGAGTTGAGTATCAATACCGGTATACAATGTGTGACTATCAAATCAGGATTATTAGCATATTCATCATTATAAAATGTAATCATTGTTTGTGTCCATTAACTAATCTCTCCCTAACCTCCCTTCCACAGCCCCACCCCCTTTCCTACCTTTGATGTCGCCTTCTGAAAGTTCAATGTGTTATTGTGATGTCTTTTGTTTCCTTCCTTCCTTCCTTTCTTCCTTCCTTATTTATTTATTTTTTAGCTCTCACTTATTAGTGAGGACATGCAGTTTCTCTCTTTCTGTGCCTGGCTTATTTTACTTAACATAATTTTCTCTAAGCTCATCCGTGCTGCTGCAAATGGCAGAATTTCATTCTTTTTTTATGGCTGAGTAGTATTCTGTGGTGTATATATACCACATTTTCCTTATCCAGTTGTCCATCAATGAACATTTAGGTTGGTTCCATATCTTGGCTATTGGAAACAGAGCTAAGATAAACATGAAAGTGGAGGTATCTCTTTAACATGATAATTTCTGTTCATCACAGATGGGATTCGTCAGTTGTGGGATTGCTGGACCATATAGTAATTCTACCTGTAGTTTGAGGAAGCTCCATACTGTTCTTCATAATTGCTGGATTAATTTACAGTCCCACCAACAGTGTAGAAATGTTTCCCTTTCTCTGCATCCTCACCAGCATTTCTTATCCTCTCCCTTTTTGATAATACCCAGTCTAACTGGGGTGAGATGATATCTCAATGTGGTTTTGATTTACATTTCCTTAATGATTAGTGATGTTGAAAATTTTTTCACATACCTGTTGGCCATTTGTATGTCTTCTTTGAGAAATGTCTGTTCAGCTCTTTGCTCATTAAAAAAAAAAAATCAGATTATTCCTTTTTTACTGTTAAGTTGTTTGAGTTCCTCGTACATTCTGAATTTTAGTTACTTGTCAGACGTGTAGTTGGCAAATATTTTCTCCTATTCTGTAGGTTGTCTTTTCACTCTATAGATTGTTTCCTTTGCTGTGCAGAAACATTTTAGCTTGATACAATCCCATTTGTTTTTCTTTTGTTGCCTGTGCTTTTGAAGTCTTATTCATCTTTCTCTAGTCCTGCATGCCGAAGTGTTTCCCCCATGTTTGTTCTAGGAATATTATAGTTTCAGGTCTTATATTTAAGTCTTTAATCCATTTTGAGTTGATTTTGGTATATGATGAGAGGTATAGGTCTAGTTTCATCCTTGTACAGATGGATATTCAGTTTTTCCAGCACCATTTATTGAAGACAATATCCTTTCCTCAATGTATGTTCTTGTTGCCTTTTTCAAAAATCAGTTGGCTGTGAATATGTGGACTGATTTCTGGGTTATCTATTCTGTTGCATTGGTCCATGTGTCTATTTTTATGGCAGTACCATGCTGTTTTGGTTACGATAGCTTTATAGTATAATTTGAAGTCAGGTAGTGTTATGCCTTTGGTTTTATTTCTTTTGCTCAAGATTGCTTTGGCTATCAAGTTCTTTTATTGTTCAATATGAATGCTAGGATTTTTTTTACTATTTCTGTGAAAAATGTCATTATTATGTTCCTGGGGATTGTACTGAATCTATAGATTTCTTTGGGTAGTACAGACATTTTCACAATGTTAATTCTTCTAATCCAAGAGCTTGAAATGTCTTTCCATCTTTTTGTGTCCTCTTTAATTTCTTTCAGCAGTGATTTGTAGTTCTCATTGTAGAAATCCTTCACCTCCTTGGTTAAATTTATTTCTAGTTGTTTTATTTCTTTGTTAGCTATTGTAAATGGGCTTCCTTTCTTGATTTCCTTTTCTGCTAGTTCATTGTTGAAGTACAAAAATGCTACTGATTTTGTATCCTGCAACTTTAATGAATAAGTTTATCAGTTCTAAGGGTTTTTTTGGTAGAGTCTTTAGGTTTTTCTATATATCTATATGTTCATGTCATCTGCAAACAGGAACATATTCACTTTATCTTCCAACTTGGATGCCCTTTATTTTTATCTTTTGCCTGATTGCTCTGGCTAGTACATCCAATACTACGTTAAATAGGAGTGGTGAGAGTGGGCTATTCACTTTATCTTCCAACTTGGATGCCCTTTATTTTTATCTCTTGCCTGATTGCTCTGGCTAGTACATCCAATACTACGTTAAATAGGAGTGGTGAGAGTGGGCATACTTGTCTTACTCCTGTTCTTAAAGGAAAAGCCTTCAGCTTTTCTCCATTCAGGATGATGTTGGTGGTGGGTTTGTCATATATGGCTTGTACTGTGTTGAGATAATTTCCTTCTAAACCTAATTTGTTAAGAGTCTTTATCATGAAATGATGTTGTATTTTGTCAAATGCTTTTTCATCATCTATTGAGAAGATCATATGGTTTTTGTCCTTGATTGTGTTTATATGGTACAGCACATTTACTGATTTGCATAGGTTGAACCACCCTTGTATCCCTGGGATGAATCCAACTTGATCATGGTGTATAATCTTTTTGATGAGCTGTTGTATTCTGCTTGCTAATATTTTGTTGAGGATTTTTGCATCTATGTTCATTAAGGATATTGGCCTGTAGTATTTTTGTCATTATGTTGTTACAGTTTTTTTTTTTTTTTTTGTCTGATTCTGGTATCAGTGTGATGTTGGCCTCATAGAATGAGTTTGAGAAAATGACCTCTGTTTTCATTTTTTGGGATAGTTTGAACAGGATTGGTATTAATTCTTTTATAAATGTTTGGCAGAATTTAGCAGTGAAGTCATTTGGTCCTTGGATTTTCTTTGTTGGGAGACTGCTAATTACTGATTCAATCTTATTGCTTATTATTGGTCTGTTATTTTCTATTTATTCTTGGTTCAGTCTTTGTAGTTTGTATGCATCCAGAAATCTATCCATTTCTTCCACGTTTTCAAATTTGTTGGTATATGGTTTTTAAAATAGTCTCTAATGATTCTTTGTTTTCTGTGCTATTGGTTATAATGTCGCCCTTTCCATTTCTGATTTTTGTTATTTGGGTCTTTTCTTTTTTTAGTTAGTCTAGCTAATGATTTGTATATTTTGTTTAATTTCTCAAAAAGTCAACTTTTTCTTTTGTTGATATTTTGTATTTTGTATTGTTTTTTGGCCTCCATTTCATTTAATTCTGCTCTGATCTTTATTTCTCTGCCTACCAATTTGAAGATTGGATTGTTCTTGCTTTTCTAGTTCTTTGAAGTGTAACATTAGGTTGTTTATTTGAAGACTTTCTAGTCTTTTGATGTAAGCATTTATTGCAATAAACTTCCCTCTTAGTAATGCTTTTGCAGTATCCCATGGGTTTTGGTATGATGTGCCTTTATTTCATTAATTTCATGAAATATTTTTATTTCCTGTTTAATTTCTTCTTTGACACATAGGTCATTCAGGACCATGCTGTTTAATTTCTATGTGTTTGTGTAGTTTCCAAAGTTTTGCTTGTTCATTTTAATCTGTTGTGGTCTAAAAGAATATTTGAAATGATTTCAGTTTTTGAAGTTTGTTGAGACTTGATATGTGACCTAACATGTGGTCTATCCTGGAGAATGCTCCATGTGCTACTGAGAAAAATGTATATTCTGTAGTTGTTGGGTGAAATATTCTGTAAATGTTTGCCAAGCCCAACTGTTCTAAAGTATAGTTTAAATACTGTGTTTCTCTGTTGATTTGTTGTCTAGATGTTCTAGCCAATATTGACAGAGGAGTCTTGAGGTCGCTAATTATTATATTGTTATTATATCCTAAAATAATAATAGTGTTTGCTTTATATATCTGGGTGGTCTGATGTTGGATGTGTATATATTTATGGTTGTTTTATCTTCTTGCTGGATAGATCCTTTTATCATTATATAATGATCTTCTTTGTCTCATAGTTTTTGGCTTTCCTGTTAATCACTTATTGAATCTGTTGGACAATGAGATATTTAATTCAATTCTATTCAGTTTTTCCATTTCGCATCTCAAAACAGCAGAGCATATATTTTTGGAAAGAGATAAAAGTAAAATTATTCTTTTACCCAAGCACTTACTCCCATTAAAATACAATGAGTAACACAATACTTATATTTGCCAAAAGAACTGAGTTCCAGAACGGAGCTTTAACATCTGACAACATCCATAGTTCATATTTATTGCGTATTCATTGCCAGACATATTTGAATGTCTTTCTGTCAAGGTCAGATCACATGTAAGTGGTATTTATTAGCCATATTCTACATAACAAAGATTTTTTTAGATCCCCTATAATATTTTGTTAATTTTAAATCACTATTAAAATTAATAAAGTATCTATAAGTAAAATATTAAAAAAGAATAAATCATTTAGAGTATCCACATCCAAACACAATTATAGAAAAATAGAAATATGTATAGACAAATATAAAAAGGATGAGGGAAAATAAGGAGTTTTTGAATCATTTTCAGCAAATATATTTTAAAAAAAGCTTAAATAAGTATTATGGCCTTAGGAGTGTAGGTAATATATCTTGAGAAGCCAAAAAAAAAAAAAATTAGAAGAAACTGCATAAAAGATGTTCTTGATTAACTTGTCTATTTACGGATCTAAGATTATTTAGAGGCTGTGGTTTACACTCTCATGAAATCCTTACCGGAAATATTACCCGTGTTCTTGGTTTTATGTTACTTGCTGTCATTTATAGATGAGCATCTGCCACCCCACTCTTTCTTTTGAAAAACACAATTTACTACAACAATTTACTCATAAAGCTAAAATTATGAACTGCCTTTCATTTATTAAACTCTTTAGTTTGGATATTACAGTTATCTTTGGTCTACATATGCAGAAAGGGTATTGAAATGGTTCATATTAATTTCTTCTCTCTGACATGGATGGGCACAGGTAAGCTATACTGATCTCAATTGTCATTACTATTTATGATAAGTTGAGTTTTAAAAATTTGATTTACTAGATTATAAAAGAACATTGGGAAAAAATGAGAAGGAAGTTAAAGAAACAGCAACATTTTTTCCTTCATGGCATTCTTTTTCATAGTCCAAGAAAGAGAACATTGGAGAAAATTAGTCTTTATGTACTTTTAAGAGCTTTTTTTTAAAAAAAAGACACCACACATGCAAAAAACTGTCACTCCAACTAGGAAATTTTAGGTCAATTTGCAGAGATTTTTTATACACAATGAAATACTGTTCAGCCATAAAAAAGAGTGAAATCCCATTACTTGTAGCAAGATGGATGGACTTGTAGGTCACTATGTTAAGTGAAGTAAGACAGGCACAGAAAGATAAATACCACGTAATCTTGCTCATATGTGGAACTGAAAAAAATAAAATGTTGATAATACAGAGAAAGAGAACAGTGGTTAACAGAGACTGGGAGACTAGGGAGATGAGGGTGGAGGAAAAAACAGGGACAGGTTGGCCAATAGGTATAAAATTACAGTTAGATAGAGGGAAAGTTCTGGTGTTCTGTTGCACAGTAAGGTGATGATGGTTAACAGTTGCGTTTTATATATTACATGATAGCTAGAGGAGAGGCTTTTGAATGCTTTTGCCACAAAGAAATGATAAATGCATGAGGTGATGGATATACTAACTCCTCTGACCCAATTATTATATAACATATATATGTATCAAACATCAGATTTTGTATGGGTAGTGGTATGTACCCACTACCATGTACAATTACAATGTGTCATTTAAAATTAAAAATAAGAAAATAAATTAGTTTCTAGAGGATTATATAATGTTGTCTTTAAAAGAAAAGATATATTTTTTTCCTATTTGCAATTGATAAAAAGTAATATTGCCATGTGTAAAAATATTAGGATATGAGGTAATGCTCTGTACTCGTACTTGCTCATTTTTCATGTGTTATTCTTTCATATAGCTTATGTGATAGTTCTTTAAAACCCTACATCACTGAAAAAACAAATTGCATTTCTTCTTGATTTCTTGTGAATGTGGCATTAAATGTCAGTTGAAAAAAGCTATTTGTCAAATAAAAGTGTACTGTACTAGCATATGAAAGGGACAAAGGTATTATCACGCCAGGCTTCACAGAACTCATTAAAATGTATGTGAATCAAGAACAAATAAACAGTATACAAAAGAAACCTCAGTGGTCTGGTTAAAATTAGATAATAATAACATTAAATGCATAAAACAGCAATAGTTATCTTCTTTAGGAATCATTCGATCAAGTAACTGCTCATTTCAGATGCTCACATTGGTTCCTGATGGCTCATTAAATAAAATTGTCTATAATGAACAATGATATAACTCAAACTCAAGAGTTCATGAGTATTTCCTCATACCTGCTGATTTTATAACACTAAGGGCTTGAAGATTATTGGCGCTTGTGAAAATTAAAAAAAAATGACCTGGAGTTTAAAGAACTGATTTAAAATACTCAGGAGTTCATAAGGAATATTCTATTGCAATGCAGAGTAGGGTTCTACAAGCATGAGTCATTTGTAAATGTCTTTCAAAGGAAAACATCTTCGAGGATCCCATAGCGGGGCTTGAGGATGCTGTTTGAGAAATCATGGCTTAACTGAAGTTGAATTCTATTAAAATATTTTCCATTTTTGAATGATCACCACTGAGCAGCTGTTATTTTACATTGAGAAATGGTAAAAATATATACATTAGATTGCTATTGAAATGAAAAGCCAAATTAAAAAAAAAATGGTCCCATGGTACTCAGGAAACATACTATTGCCACCCCCAATATGATGAACACTGAAATAGTAAAAGTAGGGTGAGATTTGGAATTAGATAGGACTGAATTCAAGTTCAAGGTCTTGCCCTTATTAACTCTGTGAAAATCGTTAAGGCTCCCTGGATCTCTACTCCCCAATCTATAAAAATGATAACCCCTCACAAAATTATGTAATTATTATATTATCAGACTAAATGGAATAATGTGGGTAAAACTTCTTAGTAGAGTGTCTGATACAACACACACACTCGCCAAAGGCTAGTTTTCCTTGTCTTTTATTGTATCATTGTGCTGATTGCTTGGGAGAGAGCAGGAGGAAGATCAATTGTCCATATGTGATAAACATTTTATCAGAGAGCCCTTTTTTCCTATGAGGCATCTATAGGGTTTTAACAAAGAAATAATATTATGAGCAGAAAACAATCCCAGAGCAGAACTAGCACTCTTGAACTCTAGAAGAATTTATCCACTTCGCATATGTGAACAGTTGATCCTCAGAGTATTTTTCAACCTCCATCACCAAAGTATTAGGCCCAATTATGAATAATTCTTTAATAATGAAATCGATACCCTTTCAAGCATTTAGATCAGATACTAGATTAGAGTACACTATAATATATGCTTCTGAGTAATTATGACCTAATTAATTATTTTAGACAGCTTTTAAAAGTTTGATTTACTAATTGGACTCTCCAAAATGGAAAGCAGGAAACAGAGCTGTCCAACCCACCAGAGGCTTCATTCCATTTGGAACAAAACCAGATTGAAATTTGACTTAATTTATGCTACTTTGCAAGGTTGAGTTTGATGAGCATATTTGGGTTTCATAAGATAATCAAAGGTTATTTCTGACCAAGATTTTTGCAACTACAACCCAAGTTAATAAAATCATAATCCAAAGCATGGGAGGCACTCTGGGGATGATACCTACTCCTGCCTTAATCCTTCAGTCTTGCTGCATGGCTGTGTATTCATGGAAATAAAAGTAGAGGTGATACTGACAAACGATCATACTCAACCCTGAAATGTAGAGGTGTGTAACATGTTCTACATTAATTCCTACTTGGTCTGTGTGGTCTTGAACACATATGTACTGGATCTCCATTTCTAGCCCAGGGTAGTTTGACCCTAGGGGAGGATGTATGCTAGCATAAGGAATTGGAGGAATTTATGTGAGTCTTTAAAGTCCAGAGTCCAGGACCTGGTGTCCATATCCTGACTTCTCTCATCTGCCTTTCTGTACCACTGAACATGAAAGTACATACAGCTGGTACTGATGTTTCACCTGGAAACCCCTACAGTTCTACATTATAAGGTCTCCTTACAAACTAAGTGCTGGAGAAAATTATCCTTGGCTGCATTGGCATTCATATCTTGTTAATAATTTGTTTCAAAGTTCACAGAAAGCTCTTTGGAAAACTGGTTTTTATATGATCTTAGCTTTCTTTTTTTTTTTTTTTTTGTCTTTTGTCTTTTTTCCGTGTCTGGCAACGGATTGCAACCCTCAGTGTTGCTCCCGCGCCTCGCTCAGCCAGTGAGTGGGAACCGGTCTGTATGTGGGATCCGAACCCTCGGGCGGGAGTGCCGCCGTGCCTCCCAAGTGGCGCACTATCCAGTGTGCCACCGGGCCGGCCCTATGATCTTAGCTTTCTAAGAAATTTTTCTCTCAGGAACTCCAAATAAAACATCTTACAGGTATTAAAAAAATACTATTAAAAAAATACCTAGAACCGACAATCAAAAAATGCCTGTATATCAATGTAGTTTCATAATACTTTTAATATTTAAATGGTATTAAAGTACACATCTGTAAATTCTAATTCCAGTTTCATGACTGTACTTTTTCTGCTCAATATAGGAAGCAGATTTTAAAGTCAACTGTAAGAGGTAAAGGTTCAATACACTTAAGAACTGTATTTTTGTGCAAGGAACATTTGAAAGAATGGATAGGCATGAGCTTTATGATTTTGATAAAAGAAAACCACCTTTAACCAACATCTATAACATTAAACTCTCCTTGACATTTCAAAGAATTTTCAAAAATCCTTGTTTTGAAAATGCATGTCTATTTTCATAAGCTGGGAGCGAATCTCACAGTGGGACAAACTAACTGGCTTGTTGTAGCAGGAAGGTTTCCCCAGTGTTTGGATATATGATCCAAAAGCACACTCCACTTACTACATCAAGGCAATGTGTAAGTAACACCTGTGCAGTGAGCATTTCTGATCTGTCTCTGAAAGTTTGTCTTCAGGTTTCAGAGATGTATTTATGTAGACTCAATAGCCCCATATTAATATTTCTTAGGACATTAAAAGGTGAACAAATTGGAAAATGAAATTGCTAATTTATGGCCTAAGGTAATTAATTATGTGAGAAAAACCAACCAGACAAAGAGCAACTGGAAATCATAAATTATAAAAAAGAGGAAAAAATCTGCTCTTTCCTCATTACTTTTTTTTTTTT
>NW_007732506.1:76306-77681 GCF_000696425.1 Galeopterus variegatus | reverse complement strand
TTTTTTTTTTTTCTTGGAACATCTTTTATATACCAGGCATTGTATTAGGTGTATTGAAAATGTTATTTCATTTATTTCTCATTAGGCAAAGGTTATTCCCATTTTATAGATTCAGTATTAGACAAAGTATAATCCACAATATTTACCTCAAGGAAATGCAATATTGCTCATGGCTCCTGAGCACTGACTCTGCTTTATCTCCCCAGTTGACGACATGGCCTCAATATTACCGAGTTTAGTTTGAGAACCAAAAGATGTGATGCTTAATGTTAATGAGTGCACATAGATTGTAAGTTTAAGATTTTCTGGATTGATACTGTACACCTGGTATATAAAATGAGCTATGCAGGTCTTATTTAAGATCTAGTCCCTCAGGAACTCCGGGGATCAAGAAAAGCTACTCTGATATGTGCTACCACCCTGTGTCGTTACTTTGCTTCTAGTAAAACGTAGTATCTTTAGCTAATTAAACAGGGAGCATAACTTTGCTCTGTCTGTGTGAATGTGTTTGTAAGCATGTGTGCAAGTGTGTGGTCTATGCATTTGTGTGTGTGGAGGGGGTCTGCGTTTGTGTGCACATCTTTGTGTGTGTATGTATGTGCGTGTGTGTGNGGGGGGAAAAGAATAAGGGAGAAACTAAAGCTAGAGTACCTCAGCAGGAGAATGAACAGTAAACGGTGTGTATGTGGGAAGCAGTCAGATCCTATTAGGAGCACTGGTGTAAATTAGCATAATCAGTCTCATAGAGACCAAAAAGAAAACACACACAGCCCCACAAACACACACACATCCACACACGTTTGTGATGGGTTTTGCTTTATTTAAGAATATTTTAATGCAGTAGTTTGTAGATGGGGGGATAAAATTCTTTTGTTTTCTTGCTTCACCTGTTATATTATAAAAACATATAAAGGANTGCTTTTTTTTCACTGTATCATTTTGACTGTTCTACAGATTTCAACAGATAATGAGGGTACGTGTTGGTCATATCTGATTCAGAAATTGCGAAATGATTCTGATGGATTTCAAGGTACTATAATAAATTTTCAAAATCATCCTTGACTTTTTTCCCTCAAGATTTTTTATTTTCCTGTTTATCTTCTTGCCTGCAGTGACTGCTAACTATTGTTACTGGGATATTTGTTTTTCAGCAGCAGAGATAAGAAGGAAAAGAGAATATCAACTTTATTTGATATGCTCTCAGCTCACAAGACATGGCCAGAATCAGGATCAAGTAGAATAGGAAAGCCTGTTCTGATACGCATGCTTCCCTCGGGTTTCTAATTGAAATGTGTGAAGAGCAGCAGAATGGAAGCCCTAAAAGTGATAGAAAATCAGGGGTTTTGTTAGGACAAAAGAGGGTGGGGCTGGGGGG
>NW_007732506.1:53803-75625 GCF_000696425.1 Galeopterus variegatus | reverse complement strand
GGGGGATAAAATTCTTTTGTTTTCTTGCTTCACCTGTTATATTATAAAAACATATAAAGGAACTAAAAAGTGAGCAAAGGTCTCATCTTCTCATATATGAAAGTGGCAATATTTTAGTAATAAGAAAAGTAAACTTAGAGATCAGCAGAAAGAAAAACATCTAAGACCTGACTTCTAGTCTTATATAAAACCATTTCCCTCGTCTCCACTGTGAAATACCCCTTTGAAGTATTTATTTTCTCAAAAGTAAATGTCCTTTCTGAAATAAAACAATAGGTTTTATATGACATGCTATGTGACAAATTAAATCACTGCATTTTTGTTTGGACCTTTGGCCGACCTTCCTTCCTTCCTTCTTTCCTTCCACCCTTCCTTCCTCCCTCCTTCCCTGCCTTCTTCCTGTTAATGTCTTCTTCCCTCTCACTCTCATTCCTCCATTCCTACCTTCTGCACTCCCTTTCTTCTTTGCTCCTTTCTCCAAACATTCTTTGAGCGTAGTGCTCAGGGCTAGCACAGGGGCTGGTACTGTCGGATGGCTGGAGAGAACCATCTACTATGAGCTAAGCTTTGTGCTCCAAGTGCCAAGTTGCTCTCTGGAATAGTGGGAGTGAGGGGGCTTATTTTGCTCATATCCAGCAGATCAACTAGGCGCTGAAGCACAGGCATGTCCTAGGTGCTCTGGGGGTGAGAAGAGAGGGAGAAACTAACTCCACGTAGGGGCAGATTAGGTCAGAAAAAGCAGGGTCAGACTCTTGAGTCAAAACTCTGATATTTGAAAGAACATGGTGCTTTCAGGGCTGGTGAGTAGGTTGAGTTGGTGTTTCCATGGTGGAGGAGGGGAGTGTACATGTTGCTTTATCTGTTCTATTGTTTTCTTTTAATTAATCTTACAACTTTTTGCTTGTTATTTTCTTTACCCAATTGCAACTTCCCATCCCTAAATTACTTCAGAGAATCTGACATCATTTGGTTTGGAAATACTGGTGATGAGATGGAAATATACCTATTACCCATGTTGCCTTGTCTTTATGTAGTACTATAAGGTGTTTTCTTTCTGTCTGTCTGTTGCTTTCCCTCTCCCCTATGCTCATTCATGTATACGAATGAGTAGTGTGCTTTGGTTTATAAGGAGGTATGGGGATAGTCTGCCCAGGGTGGAATGTATTTAAAGGGTAGAGATGCCATGGGCTGAGATCATGGTAGGAGACAGCAGGAAAGAGCAGCCGTGTAAGTATTTCCTACATAGTTTTCAGTTTGCAGGGGCAGAGCAGTTTGGCATCAAAAACATTCTTATGTTTTTGCTTCAGGCAACTATAACGTGGGTAACATAACCCCACAGACTCTTCAAGGGCATCAACTGGCAAGTTCTTCAGCTGCCTTCTCCCCTGGTAAAATACGAGCATATACTAGTAGTGGTAGGAATGAAGCCTTTATTACAAATGATGCTAACTTAACAAAGGAACATCTTTTAGCACAAGGAAATCCATAATTCATTTCTGAATCTGGAGTTCTCACAAGACTAAGATAAAATGCAAAATACCGATGCCAGTTTTGTGAGGTTGGAAGAGGTACAATATGAGAAATTGCTATGTGATCTGTGAAGTACTCTGCAAATCCAAACAATGTTACAATCATTATAGATAACCAAAAGATAATCATGATTAGAAAGATAAAGTAATTACTCTTATCTTCGGCAAGTCACTCAACCTCTCAGGGTCTTAGTTTCCTCATCTGTAAAAATAGAGTAATGGTGCCTACCTTACATGGTGGTCAAAATTATAGATAATGTGTAAAAATCACCAAGCACAGATCTCAGCAGATGATAGGCATCCAAGAAATGGCAGGTTTTAAAAAAAATTATGATTATAACGGACATATCTAATCATCCACAATTTTAGAAAAATCCCATAAAAAGGTTTCTTTTGAATTGTACTATCAAAACGAGTACTTGCGATTCAAGCTATCTTGTATTACAGGTGTTCAAGCAAACAAACAAAAAAGCACCTATGACTTTATATTTCAAATTTCAGTCAGCATGGGGGATTTCTAAGAACGAAGTTTAAATCTTTGAAGAATAAGAGGTGTACTGGAATGTCTGGAAGAATAAAACAGGGAGTAGAAGGAAATGAACAAGAGAGAAAACACAACTCTTTTATAGCAACAGCCCAGGCAAGTGGATAATTTTCAGAATGATAATAAACACTCACCATTGCGTGGCTCAGGGATGCTCCAACTTCATGCACTGTGGGGAACCTTCTGTGCTCTTCAATATCAAATCGTACATGCAAGTTATTTGTAACAGAGCACTTTCAGAATGATAATAAACACTCACCATTGCGTGGCTCAGGGATGCTCCAACTTCATGCACAGTGGGGAACCTTCTGTGCTCTTCAATATCAAATCGTACATGCAAGTTATTTGTAACAGAGCATTGAAAAGTCAATGAAGGCAAACCTGGTAGGCAGCTACTGTCAGAAAACATCTGAATCAATAGGACACTATCAGAATTGTCTTTCCCAAGCAAAACACACAACTGTATTAACAAAAAGCATGACAGCACTGTGAAATTTCCTCACTACAGTAACAAAGCAACATAGACCTTGGGAGCAGGCTTCAGTGCCTCATCCAACAGGTCAGAAAAGAACAACAAAATGTCATCATGCACTGTATTATTGAAGGTCACTGGAGAGACGTGATGGTTCTCAATAATTTCTATAATGCAAAAACATTAAAAAAACTAACATGAGATATAAAAAGGATTCTTTTTCTTAAACTTATCTTGTTTTTTTCTTCCTACTATTATTCTATTAGTAAGGCTTCTAGAGAATGGGAGATTAAGCAGAAAAACAAAAAAACAAAAAACAAAAACAGCATCAAAAACATTAAAACAATTGTTTTCCATGGCTTACAGATAAACTTCAAACACTTTAACTTACCCTTCATGATCTCATTACAGCCTCAACCCTAATCAACTGTACCATGTGCTAAAATTTTAGCCATCAAAGTGGAAAACCAGCATGGAGGTAAGTAATGTAAGGTCAAGATGGAATGTAAGGTCAAGAGGGAATGGAAATTCACAATGCAAAATAAAATATATTCCTCACTCTGGGTTGATCAAAAAAGTTTGACATACATTTCTCTGTAGAAAGGCCAGTCATCTTTTGGCTGGATCACTCCTCCCTGCCCACTTTCACCAGAGAAATGGACTGCTCAGCCCCGAAAAATCAGTATTGCAAAGCCAAGAGGCCCACCAGCACCGTTTCTCCACATAAGCAGTTAAATATAAGCTTGGAGTTACCCGCATTGCTAGCAAGACCGAGAAGCAGAAATGATATTTTAGTTCTTTCCTTCTTAACTATTCATCAAGTATGCATCTCCCATTTTTCTTTTGAACCACGGTAGCAATTAAAAGGTGCCCTGGGGGCCTTAAACAAACAAAAAAAGACACTAAAGAACTTCACAACTATAACCCCAGTTATGCAAATAAGACTATAACATTAAAATCTAAAATGTATCCTATAACTACAACTCTTTCAGTAAAATACACTGGTATTTATTTTGTTTTCTATAACAGAGCCAATTTAAATGGGAGTTGGGGAAAGGATTTCCCTAGAAAGCAATGTCAAAATTAAGATTTGATGGATGAGTAGGAATTAGCAGGGCAAAGATGGGGGAAAGGGTATGTGGCAGGAGTAGCAAGATGGGAGACAGCATTCTAGGAACTAAGAAGAGCATATAAGATTCTAAAACAAGAGAGAACATGAAGATTTAGTTTAAAATGAAGTAAAGTTGGTTCATGGAGTATGGAGAAGAGCAGCAAGAGATAAAGCTGAACAGGAGTGCAGGGGGCCAGATTATAATCTTATAAAGTCATACTAAAGAACTGGGATTTTTACTAAGTGTATTTGACAGTAATTAATCTTGAAATATCCATCCATTCTCCTATAAGGTGAATTATTCCAGGCTGGAGACTGTGTCCTGCTCACTTTTGCATGTAGGGGGCAGTGTGAGGTAACAGCAACAGCCTTTTATCTAGAGGTCCTGTTCTCAGATTGGTGAATTATTCCAGGCTGGAGACTGTGTCCTGCTCACTTTTGAATGTAGGGGGCAGTGTGAGGTAACAGCAACAGCCTTTTATCTAGAGGTCCTGTTCTCAGATTCCAACTCTGCCAGTTATTAACTGTGAAAGTCACTTAATCTTTCTGATCCTCAGCTTCCTCATTTGTAAAATGGTGATAGTGTCTACCTGCAGTGTAAAGATTAGAGGATTAGAGGATAACGTTTGTGTATTAGAAGATGTGTGTGTGTGTGTGTGTGTGTGTGTGTGTGTNATGGGGGATTTCTAAGAACGAAGTTTAAATCTTTGAAGAATAAGAGGTGTACTGGAATGTCTGGAAGAATAAAACAGGGAGTAGAAGGAAATGAACAAGAGAGAAAACACAACTCTTTTATAGCAACAGCCCAGGCAAGTGGATAACTTTCAGAATGATAATAAACACTCACCATTGCGTGGCTCAGGGATGCTCCAACTTCATGCACTGTGGGGAACCTTCTGTGCTCTTCAATATCAAATCGTACATGCAAGTTATTTGTAACAGAGCATTGAAAAGTCAATGAAGGCAAACCTGGTAGGCAGCTACTGTCAGAAAACATCTGAATCAATAGGACACTATCAGAATTGTCTTTCCCAAGCAAAACACACAACTGTATTAACAAAAAGCATGACAGCACTGTGAAATTTCCTCACTACAGTAACAAAGCAACATAGACCTTGGGAGCAGGCTTCAGTGCCTCATCCAACAGGTCAGAAAAGAACAACAAAATGTCATCATGCACTGTATTATTGAAGGTCACTGGAGAGACGTGATGGTTCTCAATAATTTCTATAATGCAAAAACATTAAAAAAACTAACATGAGATATAAAAAGGATTCTTTTTCTTAAACTTATCTTGTTTTTTTCTTCCTACTATTATTCTATTAGTAAGGCTTCTAGAGAATGGGAGATTAAGCAGAAAAACAAAAAAACAAAAAACAAAAACAGCATCAAAAACATTAAAACAATTGTTTTCCATGGCTTACAGATAAACTTCAAACACTTTAACTTACCCTTCATGATCTCATTACAGCCTCAACCCTAATCAACTGTACCATGTGCTAAAATTTTAGCCATCAAAGTGGAAAACCAGCATGGAGGTAAGTAATGTAAGGTCAAGATGGAATGTAAGGTCAAGAGGGAATGGAAATTCACAATGCAAAATAAAATATATTCCTCACTCTGGGTTGATCAAAAAAGTTTGACATACATTTCTCTGTAGAAAGGCCAGTCATCTTTTGGCTGGATCACTCCTCCCTGCCCACTTTCACCAGAGAAATGGACTGCTCAGCCCCGAAAAATCAGTATTGCAAAGCCAAGAGGCCCACCAGCACCGTTTCTCCACATAAGCAGTTAAATATAAGCTTGGAGTTACCCGCATTGCTAGCAAGACCGAGAAGCAGAAATGATATTTTAGTTCTTTCCTTCTTAACTATTCATCAAGTATGCATCTCCCATTTTTCTTTTGAACCACGGTAGCAATTAAAAGGTGCCCTGGGGGCCTTAAACAAACAAAAAAAGACACTAAAGAACTTCACAACTATAACCCCAGTTATGCAAATAAGACTATAACATTAAAATCTAAAATGTATCCTATAACTACAACTCTTTCAGTAAAATACACTGGTATTTATTTTGTTTTCTATAACAGAGCCAATTTAAATGGGAGTTGGGGAAAGGATTTCCCTAGAAAGCAATGTCAAAATTAAGATTTGATGGATGAGTAGGAATTAGCAGGGCAAAGATGGGGGAAAGGGTATGTGGCAGGAGTAGCAAGATGGGAGACAGCATTCTAGGAACTAAGAAGAGCATATAAGATTCTAAAACAAGAGAGAACATGAAGATTTAGTTTAAAATGAAGTAAAGTTGGTTCATGGAGTATGGAGAAGAGCAGCAAGAGATAAAGCTGAACAGGAGTGCAGGGGGCCAGATTATAATCTTATAAAGTCATACTAAAGAACTGGGATTTTTACTAAGTGTATTTGACAGTAATTAATCTTGAAATATCCATCCATTCTCCTATAATGTGAATTATTCCAGGCTGGAGACTGTGTCCTGCTCACTTTTGCATGTAGGGGGCAGTGTGAGGTAACAGCAACAGCCTTTTATCTAGAGGTCCTGTTCTCAGATTCCAACTCTGCCAGTTATTAACTGTGAAAGTCACTTAATCTTTCTGATCCTCAGCTTCCTCATTTGTAAAATGGTGATAGTGTCTACCTGCAGTGTAAAGATTAGAGGATTAGAGGATAACGTTTGTGTATTAGAAGATGTGTGTGTGTGTGTGTGTGTGTGTGTGTGTGTGTATCTTACATTCAATAAATGCTAGCTAAAAAACTATGAGTAAGCACATAAGGAATCCTTTCTGAAAATATGGAGGAATGACTAGATTACTTCCTTCTTTTTGATTTAAGATTCAGCCGGCAATTTAAGAACAATAATATTCTGTTATATACTTATTATAAGTTCAATGGTAGTATTAGAAAACTTGAAGACTATAAATTTGCAATCCTGTTTTGAATCAACACTCCCCCTAGTTTTGGAGAAATGGCAATTTAAAAATACCTCTAGCTTCACAAATTTCCTGAAGCACAGTCAATGTATAAAAACAGATAATCAAAGACTGGCTAATTCCAATCTGAGCAATTAAAATGTGGCATATTTATGAGTAAGAAACCCCAAATTATCTTAAACTTATTTCTTTTGCTGATTGCCTCTACTACACTAGTTTTCCATGATTAATTTTAGGGTTTATGATATAAAAAGAGAGATGAAATCATTACATTGCTATATTAGCATTTTATCCTTTTGTTAGGGAATTGGCAAGAAGATTCCACTTCAGACAACTACATTATTCAATAAGTTATAGGGTGAGTGGATAAACAAAATGTGGATTATACTTATATTGGAATATTATCCAGCCTTAAAAAGATAGAAAATTCTGATATATGGTACAACATGGATGAAACTTGACATTATGCTAGATGAAATAAACTAGTCAGAATAGGACCAATACTGTGTGATTTCACTTATGTGAGGTCCCTAGAGTAGTCAAATTCATGGAGACAGAAAGTAGAATGGTGGCTGCCAGTGGCTTGGGGAAAGGGAAATGGGGAGCTACTGTTTAATGGGTATGGAATTTAAATTTGGAAAGATGAAAATGATCCTGGAGATGGATGGTGGTGATGGTTGTACAACAGTGTGAATGTGAATACCACTGAGCTGTATACTTAAAAATGGTTAAAATGGTAAATTTTATGCTATGTATATTTTACCACAATAAAAAATGTCAAAAATAAAATTATAGATATGTACAAGGCTAAAGACACAGCTCTTGAAAATAAAAGCATTTTGGAATGCAGTGTTTGGGGACATACATTGATCTGGCTTTAGTGAGGAAAAACAAGAGAACAGAATACTTCTAAGCTACCGCCATGATAGATCTGGATAAAAAAGTTGTCACTTTGGTTAAGCCAGCAGTGAGCATCTTTGCTGTGCCAGACTTGGAGATACAAAGACAATTTTTCTACCATGCTCGGGGAGCTCACCCTCTTACCCAAAGAGAAACTCATCAGATAATCAGTTTAGTGTAAGCCCATGAAAAAGAAACGAAATGTCTAACAGCACATGTTTTAGCATTATACAGACCAGACTCTGCATCTGGCTTCAAATTTATAAGCCATGTCACTTTGAGCAAATTAGTTTGCCTTTCAGAATCTTAGTCTCCTCATTTGTGAAATATGGATATGAACACACACGTCACAGGATAAGTCCTAGGACAGAGGTACGGGTGGGGTAGAGCCACCTGACAATAGCCTGGCATAACTAGGTGTAACAGTCTGGTCGTGCCTCCCTATACCATGCCAGTAATTGTTGATGCCAGCACAGAAACAGCACAGTGTTTGTTTGAACATAGCTAGAGGGGTTTTTATTGAAAATATGTTGATTATGTTTATATCCAGAGTTATAATAAAATTGAAAAGAAAAATTTTAAGATTATTTTCTTAATTTGAGTTGTCAGATACAAGGAGTTGTGTAGATAGTACAAATAAAATAATTTCTTTCATATAGAGAGGCCAAAATATTTACTTTATGAATGGTTTATATTTTGGGAATTATATTTAAAGGAACTAAAATTAAAAAGTAGGTAAACAATGTTAATTATGTACTTTACATATACTTTTTATATTATAGAAAAAAAGAGGTGCAGATAATCTGTTGCCTGCTATGTCTCATTCACAGAGCTTCTACCACGGACGTAGAGGATTGAAAGAAAGGGGCCGGCCCGGTGGCGCACTGCTACAGTGTGCCTCTTGGGAGCGCGGCGGCGCTCCCGCCGAGGGTTCGGATCCCACATACAGACCGGCCGCTCACTGGCTGAGCGAGGTGCGGGAGCAACACTGAGGGTTGCGATCCCGTAGCCGGTCACGAAAAAAGACAAAAAGGAAAAAAAAAGAAAAAAAGAAAGAAAATGTAACACCTCAAGAGCAGTGTAGTGTGGCTGTGTCTAAGGCAGGATCCCCACCTATTTTGATTCCCGTCCTCATTATCTCCACCCATGTGACCTAAGTTTATCATTCTAGTACCTCCCACTGCCTAAATCCCTTCAATCATTTGTCTATTTGGGCTGACATTTGTGGAGATGGGGTTGGCAGAGGGGATGCAGGATGCAGGGCTGATGTGAATACTTTGACCCAGTTACTTTTTTCTTAGAAGTTTCCTAGGACATTTTGATCAAGAAAACAGTGGGGTCAGGGAGTTTGAAGCCAAAATTACTTTAAAGAAAAGGAAGCTTGAGCCTATCAGATGGGAAGCAGGATGACGTAAGGAATAAAGCAAAGTTTAGAAAGAGAGGGAAGGCCTGTATAAAGCCATCTTTAGTTATTTTTCAAATTTTGGTCAGGGTCGATAGAGTATCAGGAAAAGTGAAGAAACATTTTGCTCCTTTTCTCCTTCTCACTCATACAGTACCCATTCCCAAAGCTATAAATGGCATGGTTCAGCGTTAGCTGTGGGTTTTCACAGGTTTGTTTGTCTGACTACTCTGGGTAAATATCCATCTTATGAAATGGAAAGAAAACACCTTAAAATGAATTTTGTCATATAACTTGTTCATAAGTTGGGGACTGCCTGTATTTCCTCCATTCTTTCAGCTGTCCTACTTGAGAAATTTGGCTTTGCCTTCTATAAAATGCATTGATAATTGTTCAGCTCTGATCATGACTTGAAATAATGAACACATTCATAATTATTCAATTGTTCAAACGCATTTTTTCTAGAATTATGTTAATATGCATAATTCAGATAAAAAACCATATTCTATACTACAATGGTATTATAAATACCATGACCTATTTAATGCTCTAAGGTATAATTTAGGGGCATTAAGAAAATCTTGTGTAAAATTAGAAAAAATTTTAAAGTTTAAAAGAGAAGGAAAATCCAAGACTAAATCTTTCATAGTTTAAATATTACATACCTGATAAAAAATAAATAACCTCCCAGGAGATGTTATAGCAAACTATGTCAGTGCTACAGGCAAAACATAAAATGGATAAGCAAAAATCCTGAGCAACTTGGAAAACTGCTGCTTAGAATTATTTCTTACAACACATTTAAGACTATTGAAAATTCATATAATATCCCTTTGGGGGGTCATATGAGTTATAAACCAATGTATTTTGAGCATTTGTTTAGAGACGTTTTTTCTTTAGTCTGAAACATTTTGTACAAATTCATAAACATAGGCTTTGCCAGGATTCTTTTGAAACTGGGAAACAAAAACAATAGCAGGGTTAAGCAATTCATATTCACCATAAGAACAGGGGACATAAATTGCTCGAATGTACAATGGAGCATAAGCTGAACCGGATTTTTTATATTTTAAAATAGGAAAGAAATAAAATTGTCAGTAATATATGTAACGATTAAATTTTAAGAAAAGGAGAAACATGGTAAGATATCTACCACTGATGGCTTTTTGCTCAAATAGAAATAGCTATAATTAAGAATGGAATATACATATTTTTGGAGGAATAAAAAAATTTGACATTAAAAGGAGAGTAGAGTTAGTATTGATATTCCATACCAGTATTATAAAGAGATTTTCACAACATTTGCAAAAAAATGACTCAAACAATAAAATCACTTAAAATGGTGGATACAGAATTTTTCAACAGAAGATAATTAATTGAGGTACTCATAAAATACTCTGTATCATGGGTGAAAAGCAGCAAAGTAAACAGTTTAATTGTGTAAGTTTTTTTGGTGAAAGAATAATTTTGTGATTTCAATTTCTGATGTCATACCCAAAATTTTATTTAGTTTCTTTTAAAGGAAAGCTGCTATGCAATGTCATCAAACTGCCCTTAACTTTAAAATGGCACATGTAATAACATGTGTAAGAAGAAATTTATTTCTGGAAACCTAATAAGCCTATGGTTTGGTTAATTCTATTTTCTGTGGAGAAAATGGCTCCATTTGTGACTCCAAAAGCAATAATTTCTTGGTATGGTAAAAGCCTTTTTGGTACCATTAACATTGTAATCCAAACTGATTCAGCTTACTTATAGTGCCATGAGGATTGTCAAAATGTCTCAAGCCTTATTTTTGACCTTCCTTTCAGGGAGTCACGCTATTGACCTTGTCTAATTTCTGTTTTGGCTTTAAGGAGGAAAAGGCCTTCAAGGAGAGGGCTCACGCTGGACTCCTCCCAAAGGAAGCCCACATTCCTACTGTATCAAAACCAAACTTTGTCTGTGTTCAAGATTTCCAACCAGCCTCCAGTTCTTTTTTCCTTCACATTTTCCCTTCCTTTTTACTCCAGGCAGAGTTGTATATATTTTATAATTTTAAAAGAGTTTTCTTTGATATCACAAAGGAGATTTTTTAAAATAGAAACTATAATAACAAAATTACTATTTACTGATACTAGTGTATTAACTTCTGTAATAAGCAGTTAATAAATATTTTTATAGATGAAGATGTTGAGGCAAAGAGGATATTGAGGCATTGTCTTCCTGTGGACACACAGGCAGTAAGTGACAGAAACAGGACTTGAACACAGTTTTTTTCATCCAGTGTAAACATTCTTAATTACAAAAAAGAATAATGCAACTCAAAATAATGCCCTGGTGTAGACAAATAAGTAAACAAATGAGAATTTTATATAGCACATCAGAAATAATTGTTCAGATAGCTGAATCATTTGGTTTAAAGTCTTTTTTTGTGTGTTGTCTTCCTGTGGACACACAGGCAGTAAGTGACAGAAACAGGACTTGAACACAGTTTTTTTTATCCAGTGTAAACATTCTTAATTACAAAAAAGAATAATGCAACTCAAAATAATGCCCTGGTGTAGACAAATAAGTAAAAATGAGAATTTTATATAGCACATCAGAAATAATTGTTCAGATAGCTGAATCATTTGGTTTAAAGTCTTTTTTTTTTTTGTCTTTTTTCGTGACCGGCAACGGATCGCAACCCTCAGTGTCGCGCCCGTACCGGACCAGGACCGGCAACGGGATTGCAACCCTCGGTGTTGCCACTGCTCCTCGCTCAGCCAGTGAGCGGCCGGTCTGCATGTGGGATCCGAACCCTCGGCGGGAGCGCCGCCGCGCTTCCCAAGCGGCGCACTGTAGCAGTGCGCCACCGGGCCGGCCCTGGTTTAAAGTCTTAACTTTGGACTTCATGTGGTATTTTTAAAATCACAAATGCTTTTTTAAAGAATTTCCTCTTCATCCCTCTTGTAAGTACAGAACTTATATTTCAGAGTCATAAAAGATGATAAAATTTTTCAGAGCAAAATAAAGACTAATGCCACTGAGGGCTTCTACATCAAATATTAATAAGAATTTCTAGAAATAATGAAATGAATTCTATCAACTATCATAGCTAACTTTAATACAGTACCTACTACCAACAAGACACTGTTATATAAACAAAAACACTGCATATCGTTAACTCATTTGGTTATCACAATCATTCAATAAAGAAATTAAACATATATAGGTCAACTAAATTGCCCTATGTCCTATAGCTAATAAATGGTGGAAGTGGGATTTGAACCCAGAGAGAGAATTTCCAAAGCCAGTATTATACTGTAACAGAATAATAGCAGACTCCTTCGTTAGTGCTTCAAAAAATACCCTAAGTAATGAAATATAGTTTAGCTTTATTTTGATTAATGACTGTGGGAAACAAATTTTACCCAATATTTCAAGGAAAGCGACAAAACTCTCAATCATTTGGTGAATAAAAACATAAAGTAATCTGACCATAGTTAATCGGATAAGTATCTTGAAAGGATAATATACTATGGTAGGTCAGTAGTACTGTTATGCTCTTTACAGAGTGAAATATTTCAAGGAAAGCGACAAAACTCTCAATCATTTGGTGAATAAAAACATAAAGTAATCTGATCATAGTTAATCGGATAAGTATCTTGAAAGGATAATATACTATGGTAGGTCAGTAGTACTGTTATTCTCTTTACAGAGTGAACTTGAAAGGATAATATACTATGGTAGGTCAGTAGTACTGTTATGCTCTTTACAGAGTGAAAGTTTCAATATTTGTAATTAGTCAAAATGTAAACTACTTAATGACAGAGACTATGCTTTGTTCATTCCTATATCTTAAACAACTAGAACACTGTATGCAGAAGGCACTCATTAGTAGTTGTTAAAGAATGAAGAATAAATAAAAAAATAAATTTCCAAATTTGTACCAAAGTTTTCAAATGAATTAAGTCCAGATAATATAGTAGGCATAAAAATCTAAGAAGTGTATACTGTGAGCATTCATTTTATTATTATTTACTTTACAAACAAAATAAATACTGTTTTTTTCCTTTAGGTGAACTTTTATTCTTATGGCTATAATCTATTTTGATTTTGGTTCTACTTTTTTTTAACTAAAGATAGCTGTCTTCAACAATTAAATTCTTCTGCCATGGTTTAATTTTTTTTTTTTTGGCAGCTGGTTGATACAGGGATATGAACCCTCGACCCTGGTGTTATAACACCATTCTCTAACCAACTGAGCCAACTGGCCAGCCCCTGCCATGGTTTAATTTTCACATCTGAAAGACAAATACGAATGATGCAACCTGATGTTTATTGATAAGTAGAAAGGGAAAATAATATGTGCACATTAAGTATTTTGCATAGATATATGATATTTTAAAAAGTGATATATTCTTTACTTGTCTACCTCTCCCACCATGCCATGACTCATTTAGGAAGATGAAATATGACTTGCCTTCACCAGTCATCCTTTTTAGTTATGAGTGACAACTTGAAAAGAGGAAATCATACAGACCTGAGTTCAAATGGCAACTCTGCTGCTTACTAATTATGCTAATTTTATAACACTTTTAATTCTCATTTTCATTATTTGTAAAACCATGATAACATAGGAAGAGTTTTTAAAAAATTAAATAAAATTTAATCTTATGGCTGGTAGTGCTCCTGACACAAAATTGAAGCCCCATAAATATTCTCTTTTCTTTCCTAACTCCCTTCCTTTTATATATGAACTCTCTTAGGCTTATGTGTGAGAACACTGATCAAGGTTACAAATAAATTATAAATTCAAGAAAAAGGAATTTTTTATTCTGGATGACCATTGTTTAAAACAGAAATCAATAGTAAACTTTGCTTTAAACAGCTACACACTCTTGTAAAATGATATATTGGACTCTAAAAAACAGTTAAGGCAAATTTTCATAAAAGGAAGTTTTTTTTTTATAATAATACATTATAAGGATTTATATAACAATGAAATAACCAAAATTTATAAATAAATGCTACTCTAAAGATCCCCATATATTTAATTTGATTTCAGAGGACCTTAGGTAGTAGGCTGGAAAGACATTTTTTATTATCTGTATGAGAAAACAGAGAATCAAAGAAGTGTTTTATTGAAGAAGTATAATTAAAGAAGTATATTGCTTGACTGTTGCTGATAGCAGATTGTATGTATGTATTATTGTTATATATTGTTATTGTCCGGTAGTTTGTTAGCTGTACGATCATGAATGTCATCACCTTCCCCTATGCCCTGGATTCTTCACTATGAGTGGGAGAGTTGGATGAAACCAAGACTCAGATTACCTAACTCTCTCTTTATGTATATAAGAATATATGTGTATATAAGAATATGTGTGTGTGTGTGTGTGTGTATCCCTTATAAAATTACCCTAATGAGCTATATCAAAGTAAGATTTTAGACATATAGCTACTAGGCAAATAATTATTTATATAAATTTCATTAGAGTGTTGGTTGAAAGAAGTTTAAATTTGGAGAAGAGGCTTCTTTAACAGTTTCTAGACCCTCAGTTTTTATATCAGCATTTTCAGTCAATATGGCAGATAGAAAAAATAGGTGGTTAATTAGAACAATTTGTTTATCTGTTCTGCCACTAGATATAAGAGTTTGGGTAAATGACATGTCCTATCAGGCCCTCTACAAATGATAATATTAGAGGAGGTAATCTCTATAAAATGAGAATAGTAGGCTGGATAACCTCTAAATTTTCTCTTGGATCTATGCTACTATTACACATACACATACTGGTTTGATTATAGGCACATGTTACTCCTAATAGGAAAAGATTTGATTAAATGAGACTTGTGAGCGACATTTGCAAATAATATTTATTCTCTAAGGGGTCACAGAATGTTTTATTGGTTAAAATCTGCTTTCCATTGGAATCTTTCTTACTGAGAACTTCTAGCTCTATTTTGTGTCAGCAAGGCTCGGTTGTTAATAATTGTTACGCATTGAGTGAGAACATCAACTCCCAGTCGTATTTAAAGAGGTTTAGCAAATCTAGGGTAATGTGAATAGTCTCCAAGAAGAATGCCTGAGCATCTGAATGATTTTTTAATACATCCTCTTTGTTATTATTATTATCCAGTGTAATCAAAGTCTATAGAGAGCAGATCCACAGAGTTTTTGAAAGTAACACTGCACATTCAGCACTTGAGAGACAAATTACTATTTAAAATACACTTTCCAGTGCTCTATTTTGCTTATATTCCTTATCTTTCTTAAGATATAAATAAGATATAAATGCAATGTATCCTAAACTTCTTTAATAATGTTTTAGTAATATTTTAATCAATTATCAACTTACCCTTAATCTATGGGTTTAAAGGCAAAATTATAAGAGATTTCTACAGCTTTCCTATGCTAATAATCTTTCATTTATAAAGTTTTGATTTGAATGCAATTCATAAAAGCCCATCCATTACTCATGGGCTAGCAACACAGGCACTTAGTATATAGATAAAGAAAGCAGACATTGTATTAAGTCAGTGTGTTCATCTTATATCACGCTTTATTCCATGTACTAGTCCACCACAACTCATGAACTCTTTGAAGGCTAAGCCACATATACACTTAGGTTTTGACAACTTTATTTACTTCAGAGTATTTCTTTTTATCAATATTTGATAAAAGTTTTTAAGGAATAAACTATACTTTTTATTATATGGGCTTAAGAGTCTTTTTTTTTTTGCATGCTGTTCATGAGTAACTCAGCATATAGTTAATTAAATAATAGACAATTAAAAGGTGAAAAGAAAAACTGTCCCAAACCACAAAAAAATGCACCAAAAAGAGAAACAATTTCTTCCTTGGAAGCATGTTTCTTATTTTCTCTGGGATTATTCCAAATGTACAAAAGTTCTTATTATTTGAATGAGATTCCCACAATATACTCCATACTAAATCCTATTTCAAAACAATTTTGAAAATTATAGTTCAAATCACTTATATACCACACCTGAACAACCAAAAAACTCATACATAAATAAGAACAGAAAAAAATAATGATCAATGGCTTTTCATAGTGAAATTATACTCAGAAGGCTAAGAAATTGTGAGGCAGTAAGGTATTGGCTCTTGTATGAAGAACTTAGAACAAATATGGCTGGATCTGTCATTTAAGAATTTAACCTTTTTTAATGGGCACAGAATTGAAATTATGGTTAATAACTGAATTACATACATAAAAACCAAACGTAAAGAGGTCTATTCTTCTAGGGGTTGAGAAGTGCTTATATTTTGGCTGAATGACTCTCTCTGGTTAGTAAGATAATGGAAAAATCCATGTCCAAAAGAAATTCCTCATTTATTTAATATCTTGCAACTCAGAGTGGCAGGGTTTTTAAAACTGGTATATATGATAGGAAAATCAGATTCTTTAATTATCCTACTACCCAGAACTATGTAAACATGTCCATACCCTGCTCGGAAAACTCAAAACAGCCTTTCATATATTGGAAGTTTATTTTTTAAATCAAGGAACAGTTTTTCAATGTGTGAAAATTTTGAATTGTGGATTTTATGAATCTATGATTTAAAAATTTTAAATATATGGCCATTCATAACTACAGCAAAGATAAGAGGTACAGTGCTTTGTGTAAAGAGAAGCTGCATGTGAATAATCTTCAGACAAACAAGTAAAAGAACATCTGCTATCCCTCATCCTCTCACACTTCAAAAATAAATAAACTAGCTTTCAGATAAATTTCATTTATAGCATCATGATCATGGTTTATTTTACTTAATCATTTAAAATTAAGATATGATATATGCATTAAAGTTCCTTGGGGGCTAGAAAATCTTATTATGTAAGTGTAATTTGCATATAACTTAGAAAAATTATTTATGAATTTTTACTTTTTACATCAAACGTATCTTTTCTATTGAACTTTATTCTATTTTGATATATACTAAAATACAGATTTTTCATTTTGTTAATTCACTAGATTTTACTTTAGTATTTCTGTTTGAAATTTTAGAGAGCTGCATTTTCAAACTCATTTCAAAACAACAATAGTATTCAACGTGATACAATGTGGTACAATGTGGGTTATCAACAAGAATTTTGCTTTTCCATCTTTCTTTTACCGTGTTGCATCATCACATATTCAAAATTTATAATTGTCTGCACCTGGGAAATCTTTATAATGTCACCAATTGTACCACAAAAGATGAGATCACAATATGCTCAATTTTGCTTAATAAAAACACGTTTGGGAAAACTATTATCACTATTACATAATAGCTAAGTAAGGAAATACATTTCACAGATAAGTTGTGAGGAGATTAGAAAGAAATGTACTAATAAGAGTAAGCCTGCAGATGGTTGCCAGTTTTTTATAATTACAATTTAGTGACAATAAACAAACCAAGCATATAAATACTGTTTAAGATTTTGTTCAAGATAGTGTATCATATACAAAGAAAGTGAAGCACTTTCATTAAAGTTTACTTATTACTATTTGCTTCTTTAGAATTTAAAATAATATGACGCTAATCAGAAGATATGATGGGGCCAACATAAACATTTTCTGCCCCACAGATATATCACAGAGATTACCGTGCTCTCTTATCGAAGAGGATTGTAGGATAAATGCTGTCAGTTTACTCCAGTAAATTGAAATTGAGCTATGGAAGGCTCTACTTACTTAATATGCTAAATTCTTATCTTAGAAAATAGAAAGATGAATATTTCTATAGAAGACATTTGTAAGATCTAATTTTACAGAAGATTTAGTATAATCATTATGTTATTAATGTACTTACTGCTCAGTTAGGATTCTGGGGTATTTCGTACTTTGTTTTCTTTCTTTCAGAATTCTTTTTTTTCCTGTAAGGGAAACAATATGTACCGTGGTTAGTTGACTTCACATAATTCAGAATCACATCGGATTGCCATAAATTTAACATTAATTTAATTATTTAAGAGTTCTACTTAAGAATATTGCAATATATATGTCCAAATAAAAAATAATGTCAGTTGTATGTATATTTAGTATATATATAGCATAATATGGATAGATAGGTTGGATTTTTAAAGTTGGTTTGAAGAGCTAGAGATCAACATTCTATGGTTAGTTCATACAGTGATTTTGTAAAAAGTAAGTTGTGCTTCCTATACTATAGTGTTTCAGTTTGAAATTGGAATATTACTAATCTAGGTAGACATTATTAGAGAATATTACATTATTATATTCATTAAAAAAAGAATCATAATTCTTAGTCAATTAAATGCCTGGTTCTATATCAAAAGTCAATTTGATTATTATAAATCAGCCTTATAAATCTAATGTTACTTTTAAATTTTATATATTTCACTTAAGTTAGGAACACTTCAATATATAATACGTATTTTTATATTTTTAATGCCTAATCAATGTCTAGATATAGCCTAATACTATTCTAGAATTGAAAAAGATAATAGAAAATAGAAAAATAGAATTGAAAGATAATACAAATCTTTTCATGACCTTTGTGAAGAACACACACACACACACAATATATATATATTATGAATCCGTCAGGGGTTAGGAGAAAAACAATTGCACATCATTGCATAAAAAGTACAACTTTCAGTTTAGAGAGTAAGGAAATTAAATTCTTCCCAAGAGTCAATATCAAGAATTGCTTTCATGTAACAATCCGTCAGGGGTTAGGAGAAAAACAATTGCACATCATTGCATAAAAAGTACAACTTTCAGCTTAGAGAGTAAGGAAATTAAATTCTTCCCAAGAGTCAATATCAAGAATTGCTTTCATGTAACAAAGATGTCAAAAATTTCTGATTTGGTTTGACATGTTAGAAACTCATAAATAAAAAATTTTACTGTGCCAGAGACAAGCACCTTTTCATATAAGTTCTCATCATTTTTAGTCTTCAAAAAATTTGGGTAGAATGAAAACAAAGAATGAAATATTTAAAAATAGGTTCATAAAAGGCAGGTTACTCTGTTTTTAAGTGTTCTCACAACATCTATTTTTAACGGAACTACAAAAATATTATAATGCCAACAGCTCTAGCTGTTGGCTCATGTAGGTACTCAGTGGAAGAGATCTGAAGTGACAGCTATATTTCCAAAGCTGCATTTACTGCATCTGTTCAACGGGTAAGCCTCCAAGGTCTGCTTTCATTTTATTTCTGCTTGAAACTCAACTGTTTTCTAGTAAAATCTATTAGGAAGAGCAACGTTAAAATGCAGTTAGATTTGCCTGACTGCCTCTTAAAATACGACTTCGAGCCACAATCAATTTTAGATCAGATTTCTACAGGTAGTTTTAGCATACTGTCATTTTTCTTATTAAAACAAAAACTACAAGATTCTGTGGACATACACATTAAGGTAAATAAAGTGACATAGAGCTCTTTACAAGAAATAAGGGGGGAAAATCCTGTTAAAGAATACAAAGACATTCTATTGAAAAAATAAGAGAATACTTGACACTATATACAGTGTACATTATTACTTATCAAGGGGAAGGCTTCCCAAAGGGATGCAGTGAAAGGAAGGATTAAACAGTTTTTGTGACTTATGAGCCATCTGTGGGGATTTGATTTCATTTTGGTTTTGCATGCATATCTATCACGGGGATGAATGGGCAAGGCTGCTCTACTGTAGAGGACAAACAACTATTTTATTCTTTATCTATGCTCCAAATAGAGACGTGCATAGTATTTTTCTGGTAGCTAATTTCTGTCTCTTGCATGTGTAAACACCTTCTCTTATTTTAGAGAAAAAAACTCAAAATAGCACAGGATTTCTTTCCACGCTTCCATCATTTATCTGGCTTTTCAGTAATGAATTGGTATCAGTAGGTCCGACTCAGACAGTTTTCTGGTATTTAAGCTTGGTACTTTTATGTTTTGTGCAATACTTTTTAAAGAGAACATAAATCTGTTTAGGTAGATTTATATATTTTTCACAAAATATTATGTGCATTTATAGTCTATAAAGGTGATGACTCTCTAATGTTCTTTTTATACAGTTTTAGAAGCAGGCCTTACATGAAGAAAAAAATTAACTAAGACTCAAGGTTAATATTTAACAGTGGCTAGAAAGCAAACTTTGTAGTCCTAATCCTAACGCTATTTACAGAATTAAGCAAACCACTGCAGCTTTAGGCATTATGAATACTACAAACAGTTTACTCTTCTTGTCAACTTTTTCTAGGGAGGGAACTATTTATATTCATTTTAATGTTGGACATTTAAAACTGCACAGATATAAATGTTTTTAAAGAGGACTTACTTTCAAGAATAACAAATAACTAATATTTACATCCAAACTTTGCTTTTAGATAGCTCAAGTATTTCATTTTGATGAAAATATTGATTTTAATTGAACCTTCAGTAATACAGCGCTGAGCTAAATATTTATTTAGGGTTGGTTTTAAAGCATGCCCCATGAATCTTTGCAACATGGCCATTTATAAACACTATCTCTTTAGCCTCAGGCGAACTGAGATGGCAACGAAATCCTAATCCCAAGGTTTAAAATTGATAAACTTAGAGTTTTTCTCTTGAACCCTCTCTTTTGGAAATGCCAAAATCTGCGGTTAAAACGTAGTTACAAGATTGATGTGCCATTTCCTCAGCATAGATATCACTAATCCTAAAGGATTTTATTAGGTATCTTTTGGCTTAAATTCTTATTCTTGGTCAGTAGTCATCAAGCAGAGATTATTTTTAAAAATGACACTATAGAGGACATTATTGACTAAATGTAAGCTTTTAAACTTTTATTGCATAATAATTATTGCATTATTGCGGATTAGGTTCTAGTCCAATGGGGAAAAAACAATTAGCTATTAAGAAAGAGTAGTATTGGGACAGTGAAATGGAGGGGGGCAAGGATGAGGGAGCTACTCATTTTTCTATTGTGACACTTTATTATACAAGTCAACAAATAGTAGAACATTTGTTGGCAGTTGGAGTTACAAGAATCACATACTGGGTTCAAGCATGTTTAACATTTTTCATTATCCTCAAAATAATTATTTTTAAATGTGGGGGGGGGGGATGATAATGAGCCAGAAGTTACCTTGAAAAAGAGGATGGGAATTAATTAAATGAGAAGCTTGGGGAAATTAATTGGGACCAAGTGGAGATAAGGACACTATCAAAGCGTTCAAAGCATGAAGAAATAAAACTATTAAAAAAAAAGGATAGAGGCAAAGTGGAAAGTCACAGTGAGCACACCTCACAGAGAAGAACTCTGCAGAAATGTGAGTGGCAGAAACAAAATTGCAACTATGGAGGTGTCTGTTGGCTTCCAGCCCCTAGATTAGTGCCTGTTACATAAATAAATAAATATTTGTTGAATGAATAACATTGTATATTGGCAAAAGTAAAATTTCATATCCCACAATCCTAGTTATAACTCTGCCTCTATCCAATCTGTGACCTTAGGCAAATCACTTCTAGTTTGACCTCAATTTGATCAGCTATGAAATGAGAGGGTGGTTAAAAGTGGTTCTTCAAGGTGCCTTCCAGTTCTAGATATTTCTGTATATGGTTCTGTTTATTAAAATGGGCAATTGTGAACATTTTTGTAGAAGACGATAGCTTGATATGTGTTCTATATGAAGAGAAATGGGAGAAAATAGAAAAGATGAATAAAGAAGCAATGTACTGACTCAAGTAGTAAAAAATAAAACCCACTGAAAGAGACTTTACTCCTAGAAGAGAGAATGCAAAAGGTGCTTTATGGTTTTTGTATGTATGAGGTGACATTTACATGTACCACTGACACAGGCATGCTGATGTAGCAATCTTTATTTCTTCTTTTTATTATAATCAAAGTGGCTCTACGCACTCCCTGCTTCTACATTTAGAGCCCCCAGGTGAACAGAAATGGAGAGTGTTCAAGAGAAGCCATAAAATGGCAGTTTATGTAAATGT
>NW_007732506.1:51970-52947 GCF_000696425.1 Galeopterus variegatus | reverse complement strand
GTAAGAGAATAAACAAGGAAATGTTCTATAAATAAATGAAATCACTATAGGTACCTGTGGCGTTGCTGGGAGGAGCAGTTTGGAAGGCAATGGACTTTCTTTGAAATACAGAATATGGACTTTCTTTGAAATAAAGATAGAAGGCCAAAAGATTGCACCTCATCTCTAGGGCAAAGGAACTTTTCTATTTTTTCTCTTCTGTGTCTAACAATTGACAGCCATTTAGAAGGCTTACATCTACAAGCCTGTCTTCCTTATGATAGAAGCAAATGTTTACCAACAAAGACTTAGAAAATGGAGGGGGGCAAGGATGAGGGAGCTACTCATTTTTCTATTGTGACACTTTATTATACAAGTCAACAAANGAAAAAAAAAAAAAAAAAAAAAAAAAAAAAAAAAAAAATTTGAACATAGACTTGTAGATTAGCTAATGGTATTAGCTCAATGGTAAATTGCCTGTGTTTGATAACTGTTCTGTGTAATGTAAGAAATGTTCTGTACTTAAAAAATACAAGGGGTCTTCAAAAAGTTTGCAGAAAGATTCATACTATCTTTTAATTTTAGTCTTCCACAAACTTTTTGAAGTACACTTCCACACTAAAATATACACTAAAGCACTCAAAATAAGGCACATCACATCTCCAACTAATTCTCAAATGGTTCAGAAAAAGAAATGAAATGTTTGAGAAGCGAGAAAGACAATGATATAAAGCAAAATGTAAACAATTGGGGAATCAAGGTAGAGGCCATCTGAGAACTTGTACTATCCTTGCAACTTTTCGTGAGAATTTGAAATTGTAGAGAAACAAACATTACCAAAAAAGAGATGGTAAAACTATCTTTTAAAATTTTAAGTAAAAATAAAATGTCGTTTTCAATATCTCTATATTATACTGAACTGTGGCTATTTTTATTTGTTCATTAAGTAGAATTTTTTTTATTCTACCTATAACTATAAAAGATAATGATGTTTACCT
>NW_007732506.1:50264-51335 GCF_000696425.1 Galeopterus variegatus | reverse complement strand
CAGGTGAACAGAAATGGAGAGTGTTCAAGAGAAGCCATAAAATGGCAGTTTATGTAAATGTCCTTTTACTACAATTTCACAGAATTGAGACTGCCTGCCTTAGAGAAGAGAAAGCTGAAGAAACTCTGACAATCTATATTTAATTCCATGAAGGGCTATCTAATTCAAGACACAGTTGGCACAACTGCTGACACCTCCATGAAGCTTCCATATCAAACTGGCTTCCTCATGTGTTTTCCTTCCTACAAGCTCGTCAGTCACTCACATTCTGCAACACACAATTCAGCATTTACTTGTATGTGATCTATTTTCCCCAGTTACATCTATGCTGGTTTTGTCTGGACAGCTAGAAGTGGCCCTGTGCCACACATTAGTGTTTCCCTACAATAAGGTGGTGCTTAAAATGAATAGATGCTCAATAAACACTCATGAATGGCTGGTGATGCACCGAACTGGGAAGATCAACAAGAAAGCTGATTGGCAGCTGCCAAAAATGACTTCTTGGCCATCAAGCCTGCGTGGTGATTCTAGAACTTCTGTGATGCCCCATCTTGCTTTTCTTCTCATGGTCATAGGTGTTTTTGAGAAGACTAGCCAAGGGACTTTTCATATGAGGGTCAAAAGTACACATTCCTTTAATGAGAAGGGCTATATAAATAGACTTAAGAGCATCTGAAGCTATGGTTTGAAATCTGCTTGCCACTTAAATCTGCTCTACTGTAGAGGTGAGCAGGGGCCATTTTTTCATATTTATCAGAACAGAGCAGAAGGTCTCTATGGTTCTATGTTCAAATCAAGACCTTTAGGGCCGGCCCGGTGGCGCACTCGGTAGAGTGCAGCGCTTGGGAGTGTGGTGGCGCTCCCGCTGAGGGTTCGGATCCCATATAGAGACCGGCCCACTCACTGGTTGAGCGCGGTGTGGGCGCGACACTGAGGGTTGGGATCCTGTTGCTGGTCGCGGTATGGGCGCGACACTGAGGGTTGCGATCCTGTTACTGGTCACGAAAAAAGACAAAAAGGAAAAAAAAAAGACCTTTGTGGCAATGTTCCTATAAGAAAGCTGGAGGAACA
>NW_007732506.1:47220-49346 GCF_000696425.1 Galeopterus variegatus | reverse complement strand
GGATCCCATATAGAGACCGGCCCACTCACTGGTTGAGCGCGGTGTGGGCGCGACACTGAGGGTTGGGATCCTGTTGCTGGTCGCGGTATGGGCGCGACACTGAGGGTTGCGATCCTGTTACTGGTCACGAAAAAAGACAAAAAGGAAAAAAAAAAGACCTTTGTGGCAATGTTCCTATAAGAAAGCTGGAGGAACAGTGACAGCAGAATTAGTGTCTCTCTGGGCAGGAAGTGAGGGGTAAATGGAGGGGGTTACAAAAGAGGAGGAAGGCATGAGGTGGGAGAACTCAAAAGAATCCAGTTTTGGTATCTATAGGGATTCCGGTACTCCAACAATTGGAGACTGTGGAGAATATTTAGATAAAATAGATATATCATTGCTGGCTTTATAAAAAGGAGAAGCCAAGCAAATAGCTTTACGAAGAGCTCCAAGGAATCTGCATAAACTCTGCACATTTCCTGACAAGACAGAGGGTGGTGGTGATAAGAAATGAAAATAAGTTGACTCAACATTCTCAACTTTTGGGGAGGTAGGGTGAGGAGAGTGGAGTATCAATTCTATATATGCATGGAAGGCTGAAGGAGAGAAAATGAATTACTTAAACATCGGTTTGCTGTAAATTCAAAGCCAGCAAAGTGTCACTGAATAAATAAGTGGGATGTTGGGATAGAACATGAGAGGTTCATAGTTTTGTGTGGATTGTTTCATCTTTAGTGCTCTGCTGTATTCTGAGTTTAGTTCAGCACCATACCCTGTCATGGCAATCATGGAAAGGTGCTGAGCTGGAGGTGCAGGGCCAGCCAGGATTCTCAACAACATGAGTGAGCCTGGAGAAGCTTATGCTGAGTGAAATAAGCAAAGCACAGAAGGATAAATGCTGCATATGCTCACTCATAGTGGGAGCTAAGAGAGAAAGAAGGAAGGAAAGAAAGACCACAGTGGTGTGTTGGACTTGCAACAGGAGAGAACAGACCTAGGGATATAAAGTGGAGTGCAGAAGGGGGCTGGGGAGGGAGGTTGGGGATAATTGGGTGGGGTACAGACGCTATAATCACAATTTGTGGTAATGGGCATGCTGCCAGTATGGATCTGGCCATCACATCTTGGACATGAGTGGTGAAAATCAGCTTTGTACTCAATGAATATTCATAACCCCCCAAAAAACCCACCCCCCATAGCCTAGAGGAGGTTGTCTTTTGTCTCTCTACTGTATATCCACATGGGGAAGAATCATATCAATAAAATAGAAAACTAGCAATTTCTTCTGTTAAACTTGTCCTTAAGACACTGTCTTCTTTATCTTTGTCTTTCTTTAAGACACCAGCTTATAGGTAAATCAAAAGGGTATAGGTCAATTAAAAATAAAATAAAACTTTTTTTTAAAGAGTGTATGACTGTAAACAATATAGATTGGTTCACAGGTATCCTGGTTCTTTATATTCATGTGAAAACTGCCTTTTTCAAGGTTTAAAGGTTTAACTGCAGGAGGTTATGTACCTCTTTTTGGAGAAACAGCATAGTTCAAAAAAATCATAGTTGCTATTTAATAAACTACGTGCAGCAGATTGCATTTGTTTATCACATTCATTTTCACAAGGAAATGGTGAAGTAGATGTGAAATATTTCTATTTACATATGAGCAAACTCAGTTCACAACTTCTTTGGGGTTAGTAAGTGGTGAAGCCAGAACCTAAATTAAGTTCTGTCTGTACCTGAGTCCTGCTTGTCCTTGCAACAAGGTCTCTATAGTGCTGGGATGGACTATTTTCCAGACCTTCCTCTACTACTCATTAGATGTATCACCTTGAAGCAATTCATATAAGTTTTCTTCATCTTAATTGTTTCTTCTGCAAAATGAGGATAAAACAATACCCAAAAGAAAGAAACTAGATTAACTGATTTAGGAAGTTATCTTTGACTTCAAGGAGAAACACTTCAGGAAGTAGGACTGGACACAGCCTTCCTGAATACGACCCCAAAAGCACAGGCAACCGAACGAAAAATAAACAAATGGGATTATAACAAACTAAACAGCTTCTGCACAGGAAAAGAAACAATTAACAGTGTTAAAAGACAACCAACAGAGTGGGAGAAAATAGTTGCAAAATATACATCTGACAAAGGAT
>NW_007732506.1:44274-46089 GCF_000696425.1 Galeopterus variegatus | reverse complement strand
AAAGTAAAAAAATAAAAAATAAATTCTTAAGTTAATAAAAAAAAAAGAAATTGAATCTATCTAATCTTAGAGGAAGAAAAGCCTTAAAAGAAGGTGGCTTTCCAAGGAATGTTCAACATGCAAACTGCTTTAAATTGATCAGTTCTCCTGGGGATTTTTTCTTAATATCATTATTCCTACATTAAACAAAAGAAATTCCTACATTAAACAAAAATCAACACAACAGGTTGATGAGGTGGGATTGCCTTCAGGATGTATTTATAAGCAGCACATATTTGTCACAATAATTTTAACTCCAAAATATCAATTTCTACATAGTTTACATAGATTCATATTAGGTATGAAATAAAACTGCATGGCCATGGAGGTCTAGAGATATATTTTCTCTTAATTAGAGTCTATAAAATATGAGTGAAAATCCGACTTAAGAGCTGAGTGCTAGAGAAATGGGTAAAAGATACTGTATGATTACTTAAACACAAAAGACCATGTTAACTCAAACAGCCATGCTCTCAATTCTTTAAACAGGCAGTGTTGCTTTAATTCTAGAATAAAGCAAAATTAAAAAAATTATTTGGATAAAACTTTTTATTATTTTATCTTAATTTTTTATTATTAATTCTTTATTGAAATATTGTACATATTCATGAGATACAGAATTATTTTTCAATACATGTATGCAATGTGTGATGATCTAATTAGGGTAATTAGCATATTCATCATTGCAAAGCTTAATTATTTCTTTGTGATGTGAACATTTGATCTCCTCTCTTCTAGTCATTTGATAACATGCAGTAAATCATTGTTAATTATAGATTCCTGGATCAACAGAATCTACACCAATAGGACTTATTTTTTCTATGTAGTTATAATTTTGTCTTTTAACCAGCCTCTCACAATTCCCTCTTCCTTTTTGCCTTTCCTGCCTCTAGTAATAACAATTCTTCTCTCTCCTTTTAATAGTTCGACTTATTATTATTTACTTGTTTGTTTTTTAGCTCCCACGTATGAGTGGTAACACGTAATATTTCTTTTTCTGTGCCTGGCTTATTACACTTAGCATATTTTCACCAAGCTCATCCATGCTGCTGTAAATGGTACAATTTCATTCTTTTTATGGCTAAGTAGTACTCCATTGTGTATATATATACCACATTTTCCTTATCCAATTATCCATTAATGAACATTTAGGTTGGTTCCATATATCGGCTATTGTACAGCTGCGATAAACATGGGAGTGCTTTTGACATGATGATTTCCATTACTTTGGGTATATACCCAGTAGTGGGATTGCTGGGTCATATGGTAGTGCTATCTGTAGTTGTCTGAGAAAACTTCATACTGTTTTCCATAGTGGTTGTACTAATTTACAATCCCACAATGTGTAAGGGTTCCATTTTCTCCACATCCTCACAAGTATTTGTTATTTTCTGTCTTTTTGATAATGGCCAGTCTAATGGGGGTGAGATGATACCTCACCATGGTTTTGACTTGTATTTCCCTGATGATTAGTGATGTTGAGCATTTTTTTTTTCATATGTCTATTGGTCATTTGAGAGATGTCTATTTTGCTCCCTTGCCTATTTTTTAGTGTGGTTATTTGTTTCTTTACTACTGAGCTGTTTGAGTTTCTTATGTATTCTGGATATTAGCCCCTTGTCAGATGTGTAGTTTGGAAATATTTTCTCCCATTCTGCAGGTTGTCTTTTCACATTGTTGATTATTTCCTTTACTGTGCAGAAGCTTTTTGGTTTGATACAATCCCATTTGTTTATTTTTGCTTTTGTAGTCTGTGCTTTTGACGTCTTACTCATA
>NW_007732506.1:39845-43707 GCF_000696425.1 Galeopterus variegatus | reverse complement strand
TCTGCAGGTTGTCTTTTCACATTGTTGATTATTTCCTTTACTGTGCAGAAGCTTTTTGGTTTGATACAATCCCATTTGTTTATTTTTGCTTTTGTAGTCTGTGCTTTTGACGTCTTACTCATAAATTCTTTGCCCAGTCCTAAGTCTTGCAACATTTCCCCTGTGTTTTCTTCTACAAGTTTTGTAGTTTCAGGCCTTATATTTAAGTTTTTAATCCATTTTGAGTTGATTTTGTAATTATATGCTGATTATTGAAGTTGATTATATTTGAGTTGATTATATTGTGAGAGATAGGGGTCTGGTTTCATTCTTCTACACATGGATATCCAGTTTCCCCAGCACCATTTATTGAAGAGGCTGTTGTTTCTGCAATGTATGTTTTTAGTGCCTTTGTTGAGCTAACTGACCAGCCCCAGAACACATTTTAAAAGCTAGTTCCGGGCCGGCCCCGTGACGCACTTGGGAGAGTGCAGCGCTGGGAGTGCAGCTGCGCTCCTGCCGCGGGTTCGGATCCTATATAGGGATGACCGGTGCGCTCACCGGCTGAGCGCGGTGCAGGCGATGCCAAGCCAAGGGTTGCGATCCCCTTACTGGTCACAAAAAAGACAAAAAAAAAAAGCTAGTTCTTAGATTTTAGATGTGTGGGAGTTGGAAATGGTATGCATTTCAGAGAATGGAATAGAATTTCATTCATATGAATACATACAAAGTCATAGTTTCACAATAGGAGAGGTTCTAGATCCTCCATCAATGGATGAACACAGATTGATAAACAGAGAAGACCAAAGGCAGGAGAGGATGCTAAGAAAGCAGCTCTTTGTAAGTAAAAACTAACCTAATTTGGATCAAATTATTCTTTTACTTAAAAGAAGCATACACATAACTTATGAAATTCCAAATTAATGATTTATTCAGAGAAGAATTCAAAGATACTTAAAAAAAACCCCTAAATATGGTTTGAGAGAAATGGAGAACATCCAACAAATTACATGAGGAATGTACAGTTAAATCATACTAGATTTTTCACTAGAGGAAGCAATTGGGTGCTCTGCATTAGAGATTTGGGGAAGAGTGCAATACGATTTCACTTGAAAATTTGACACTATTTTACCTGGTTTGAAAGAGACTCTCATTTCACCAGTGAGATGATATAATGAATAGAGTAACAGTGAGGCAATAACATGGATGAGCTGTTTTCTCAGCTCCCAGTCGTTGATCCTTAGGTGTCTACAGTGAATGGCAACTAATTTTCACTGACAAAAAAAATGTGTTCAAGAGAAATATTAGATGAATTCCTTAGAGTAGAAAAATTTCCTGGGAGGTAGGACTCTAGACAGGGATTTTAAGGGTCTGTGTTTTTGGTCCTCTTATATAAAACTCAACTGAAAAGAATTAAAATTCTTTTGGAATTACCTACTTCAGCAAGGGAAATTTTGCTGTGTTTTTCAGTGTTGTCATTTTGGTATTTGCCATAGAATCCCCCAGCACTGTAATTTCCTCTTTAGTTATAGTTTAAGGTTGTATCATTTTTGAAAAGAAACTGGTTTTATTATCATTACTTCCATACCTTTGAAATAAGAGATAATCTGAAAATAATCATATAATAATTCACTTTAATAGATTTTAATGGAGTCAATGCAACACCATCTACCACATGTGGATTTTTAATTTTACTAACAGTTATAACATGAACTAAAATGTCAACATAATGAAATCATTTAAATGCTAACTATATTAACAGTAGTAAACTCAGTTGGCAGAAGTTGATGGGAAGCTCAGACCTTCTCCTAGTTGAATACAAATCATAGTCTCATTGTCAATGCAGTGGAAGTAGCTCCAAGTGAAGACAAAGTTCCATTTCTCTAAATAGAGAAATCTCAACAAATTTTTCTATGTTACTATTCCAAGATTTGTATGCTATAAGAAGACATAGAAGATAAGGATGCCATCCATAAAATCTTATCTCTATCATATATCACTTAGTGCATTATATCGACATTTGTTGTTTAACCCCATGGCAATGGAAGCTCCCTAATAAATCCTGTCTAATTAATCTTCAATTCACAGTACCTAGCACATTGCCTGGCATACATGAGGCTCTTAATAAACGTTTGCTGAATTAAACTCTTAAAGTACCCAACCATTCCTCTTTCGCTACATAGCATTTGTTCATTAAGAACTTACTTTGCCAATTTGGTGGTGCAGTTGAATCATGGAGTTACAATTATAGTTAGATGAACTTAATGTTAGCTATGCTCCTGATTTTATCTGCACATGAAAATGTTACTTATTTCTACAAGATTCTTAGTTATTATGTGAGACATGGAAATAATTTTTAATTATCTCCAATGACATTTCTTTACTTAGAAATATAACCTGTATATTTTTATAAAGGCTTGCATGAAGCTTGCATAACATGTTTTGTGACCATCAATAGAAAGGAAAAAGGGCACAGGATATACTTTGCCATATGTGGGCATATACTCTAGACGTTTTCTATGAGTAGGATTTCCAAAAGCAGAATATTATTTCTTATTCTATACTATTTCATTTTTTCTCTCTCCCAGTCTGATAACAGCTACCTCTCAAGTCTTAGCCTCTTGCCCATTAGCTATGCATGTGGTCACTTTTAAGTTCTGTGAGAAAGATCCAGGATTAATTCTGTGGTGTGTTTAATGTGAAAGTTACATGGCAGGGTACTAACAAGGATTAGCACCTTAACAGGGACTAACAACCGAATGATTTGGTGGTTTATGGGTATTCAAACCACAAATATAAAATTCACCTGCATTTACTGACAAGCTAGAATGGATTACCCACAATCCTGAGAGGTCATTTCTGTATTCATGTTCCTTTATTAAAAAGAAGCAAATGCCAGGAAAATAAGTTCATGTAGAAGCCTTGATCAACACATTAAGCACAATCTACTACAGCCTACATTTTATACTATTATTTAACATTGAAAATCCAAAGTATTTGCAGGAAGTATAAAATAAACTTTATGTGCTGCTTCTACTAAGTCAGAAAAATGTTATCATTGACTTTTTACATAATAGACTTTTAACAGGGAAAGAATCAAATAATAGTGGCATTAATAGCTACTATCAATATAACCAATACCACTTTGATGATTATTTCAATTAATCTAGATTTTATTGAGGAAGTTGACTTAATAGATGTTATCTATTTGAATCAATCTTAAAATTTAGGTGAGAGTTTATTCTCTACTTAAACATACACANAAAAAAGAATTAGAAAGTGTATAACATATTTGTTTCTGCCATAGAAATGTATTTAACACTGAAACTCATGACATGTTGAAGAGAAAGACATGGCTGGACTTAAAAATCACAAAATTTCCTATAGTTTATTCTATTTGGCACTAACGATCTATACCCAAGGGGGAAAAAATTAAGTGCGGACAGTGAAGCAAGTCTGATATAAAAACTAAACACAGTGGATCCTAAATGTATTAGAATTTATACTATGCCTGTGGTTAGCAATATAACATTCAATTAAGGTTACTATTCTTTTTACCGAGTGAAAGAGTTTGGATGTATGTCCCTGCCAAGACTCATGTGGAAATTTGATCTCCAATGTGGCAGTGTTGGAAACTGATTGAGTCATGGGGGCGGATCCCCATGAATGGATGAATGTTCTCCCTGGGGAAGGGGGGATTAATGAGTGAGTTCTCACTCTATTAGTTCCTATGAGAGCTGGTTGTTTAAAAAGACACTGGCTTGTTTTTTTCTTGTAAAGTTGTTTGAGTTCCTTATATATTCGGGATATTAGTCCTTTGTTGGATGTGTATTTTGCAAATATTTTCTCCCTCTCTGTTGGTTGTCTTTTAGCTCTGTTAATT
>NW_007732506.1:36894-37887 GCF_000696425.1 Galeopterus variegatus | reverse complement strand
GATGCAGCTGTCTCAGAATCATAAGCCAAATAAACCTCTGTTCTTTATAAATTACTGTCTCAGGTATTTCTGTTATAGCAACACAAAATGGACTAACACACCAAGTAAAGAAAAAATCATCTTGATAACACAGTTGGATATAAAATTATCTATACTTGCAAATGTTACTGTAGCTCTTAAAGGAACATTTATTACAGCCATAATTAATTAATTAACCTACAATTACCAGGTATCCTCTTATGTTCATATTTAACACTCCTATATAAACAAAACTTCAGTCAAGGTTCATTAACTAGAGAATAACATTATGTGCATGGCAAATATTTTAATTTTACTAATTTCACAGGTGATGCAAAATTAATCACAAAGTCAGAAGTTACAAATGTTTCTGAATCTGTATGGTTGGAAGAAGACAGAGTGTATATTTAGATTCATATTTTATTTTATTTACTCTTTCTGTTGTTCAGTTTTGATAAGCATACAAAAAATGCACTTGCTCCAGTGTTACAATTTTTAGAACAACTTTAATCGTTTATTTTTTTTTAATTCTTACTGATTTGTATAATGTAGCATACTAGCACAGTGTGTAGATTAAAAAAGAAAAAAAAAAACAATTTGTACCGTCAATGCTGATGTATGGAGTAATTTTCTCAGACTCTTTCAATGTAATCTGCAAATGCATTAACAAAGACTATAAAACAAAAACAATCTGCACTACCCATAACATTCAAGAGTGAGCTATTGGAAACTTTGAAAGCATAATTGATANATATATTTTGTACAACTTCCTGCACTTCCAACCACTGAATATAGAAAAATGAAATATTTGTGTGACTATTGCTAACATAAAAGACTCCTTTGAAATAACACTCTTAGAAAATCTATTACTGTTATTATTCCATCTTGAATGGCAGGAACCCCTACGTACATTTTTTATTTCTTATTCCCATTTCAACTACTTTTTTGCTCTTGAGACAAGGTCAGCAGTAAAGT
>NW_007732506.1:34161-36009 GCF_000696425.1 Galeopterus variegatus | reverse complement strand
TTTATTTCTTATTCCCATTTCAACTACTTTTTTGCTCTTGAGACAAGGTCAGCAGTAAAGTATAGTTTCTACTTAAGGAAAAGTATAAAATCTTCTCTCAATTACATAATCATCATGCTTATATATTTGTTTATTGAATATACTTTATAGCTTCCCAATACCATGTTCAGATAAAGCACATTTCAGACAAAAATAAGATTATATTAACCATTCACCAGATATACCTAAATGGCTAATACTGTGTTATAATTCTTTTTATTTTGGGGGAGAGGTCATTGATATAGCCTCAATTTTTTTTTATCTACAAAGGTATATTGAGTGCCTACTCTGTGCTAGACATAAGTACTAATTTCCCTGGACAGAGGCTCCCAGCGCATACACGGACTTCGCTGGTGTTTACACTCTCTGTGATGAACATGTATGCCCTAATTTTCTTTATGGAAAAAACTCTGAGTAGCAATTAGCTCTAATCATATTACTTTATTTCTGTGTTTTTGGAGTTTGAAACTCTAAAGCATTAAGTTGTCCAGGAACATGTATTATATTACAGCATTTACACTTAAAATTTTAGAAGAACAACAATGTAACAGGAAATTATATTTAAAAGCATATTTTTCTTTTGGAGTAAAGAAATATCTGATAAGGTCTGACAGGTTTAATAGAACACCAAAAGTAACCCTACAGAAAGAAAATTTGAAGAGCCTTCCAACCAACAGTGAGTGATTTTTCTGAAGTTTTCTAACTTTCATCATGAAGACATCTTTGAGATGATAATATTAACCATGTATTTTTACAATATTACTTGAAAAAGCAAGTAATAGACGTATCTTACAGATTTGGTGGTATTCAATGTCTCTTTTTCTTTATTCTGATCAAATGTGGAGATCTTTATTAATCCATACTTTGCCTACATAAAGAAATGGACAAGTTCAAGTGAATATAACCTGGGAATATATAAGTAGTTAAATCCATCCATAGACAGGCTATTTGACCATTAAAACTCAGTCGATGACTGATGTGAATTCTATGGCTACACTAGTCTCCATTTGTTTAAAACAAATTCAAGATAATTGCTATGATGCTATATATTTAAATCACTGCAAATAGTATTTATCTTAATAAAGCTTCTTGTTTACGTCTCTAAATAATTTATTTCTGTTGTTTCATGTTAAAATGTCTATAGAATATTACATTTTAGTTTGACTTCTGAGAAAAAAGGAATTCATTTTTTCAGATCACAAATTGGCTTCAAGTGCATATGGCTCTTACTTGCCTCGAAGGTTTTGGTTTTCAACCTGCTCCATTGATTTCACAGAGTGTTTTAAAATATATATATATATTTAAATATTATATAAATGTGTTATACTTGTATATAATAAAAAGTATATATATACAGTTATATATATGTCACACACACACACTATTATTTACGATCGGCAATGTTTATAGAGGTAAATATGACAGACCAGGTTCTTACTCTCATGGAATTAATGAAAAAGTGAATCAATGTAACTTCGGGTTATTGTAACAGTTGTGAAGAAAAATGTAGGCAGCTAAGGCTTAAAAGAATTAAGCAGGAGGCAGGCAGGAGAACCTATTTATGATAGGGGTAGTGAAGAACAGCTTCTCTGGAAAGATATTTCAGCAGAGACCACAGAAAAGTGAGAAAGATCCAGGTAAGGAACTTCCAGGTGAAGAGAACTGGAAGTACAATAGTCTGAAGCAGGTGAGAGTTGTTTGTTTACACGAAATAGCAAAATAGCAAGAATGAAAGTTTCTTTAATACAGCAGAGTATATCCCAAGGTGGGATTGCTGTATTGTATGATAGTTATATTTTTAAATTTTTG
>NW_007732506.1:31133-33422 GCF_000696425.1 Galeopterus variegatus | reverse complement strand
CTTGTCGTTTTGATAATAGCCATCATAAAAGGTGTGAGGCGATACCTTGTGGTTTTGACTTACCCAAAGGAAATGAAATCAGTATCTCAAAGAGATATCTGCACTCCCATATTTATTGCAGCATTATTCACAACAGCCAAGATATGGAAACAACCTAAGTGTCCACTGACAGAGGAATGGACAAAGAAAATGTGATATATATATCACAAATGTGAATTCAGCCATAAAACAAGGAAATCCTGCCACTTGCAGAAATATGGATAAATCTTGAGGACATTATGCTAAGTGAAATAAGACAGACACAAAGAGACAAATACTGTGTGATTTCACTTATATGTAGAACCTAAAATAATTATAGAAGCAGAGAATAGAACAGTAGGGTGAGGGAAATGGGGAGATACTGGTCAAAGAGTATAAACTTTTAGTTATAAGATGAAAAGGTTCTGGGGGTCTAAGATACAGCATTAACTTGATTGTGGTAATCATTACACCATGTATATGTAGATCAAATCATTACATTGTACACCTTGAATACATATAATCTTTATCTGTCAATTAAAAAAATAAAGAAATATAGTAGAGCATTTTCCAAACATTAAGATCAGATTATTGTATGAATAAATTCAAGGTGTCTAGAAAAGGGTATAAAAGGAACAAATTCTGTGTGAATTTTCAAACATCTTTAAATACATTTTAATAGATAAAAACTAATAAGCAAACAAATAAACTAAGTGATTCTAGTAAAATAAAAGCACAGTGTTTTATTTACATGCATTTTTTGTTTTACCAAACTGGACAATGACAATTTCTTATTAGAAAAAATATGTTAAATGGATAAGAATGGGCAGTGTTTTCCAGTGATCAATATACAAATGAATTTGGATCACAAATCCACAGAATGCAACCACCTTTTTGATTCTTCCCTTCCTTGTTTCTATAATTGGGATGCTAAAGTTTCCTTGATCAGGAGGCCATAGTAACTCTGTGTACTTGGAATATGTTTCTGGACCAGACATAATTCTTATTCTCAACAGGATAATAGCTTTCTTCTTTCTTGAAAGTGTTCAAACAGAAGCATAACCAATCTGTTAACTTAGAATTACAAAAGGAAGCGATTTAAAATGCTTGAATAGTAATACAGTGTTTCCTTTAAAAATTATGAGAAATTCGAATAAATGATGCATAAAATTAACAAATCATGCCTTAAAAGATAATATTCTTTATTATAATATTATGCCAAAAATATTTATATTTGGAGGGTCTTTTTAACAGCTATTTTCAATATCTTACATTTTGCACAGAGGGAAAGATACATTTTGATGCAGTCACATACTCCCATATAGACATAAGCTTCTTCTCTAGCAAAATCAAAATTAACTTCCCAACAATGTATATGTGTGTCAGTATTACTCACTTTCTCAAAAGGTCACTTATACAGGTATAGAATGTAGTATTTTTTTTCTATCTATTTATGATTGACATATAATAATTGTACATATTCAGGAGTACAATTATTTTGATACATGTATAGGTTGTGTAGTGATCAAATCAGGGTAATTAGTATATCCATCATCTTAAACATTTACCATTTCTTTGTGATGAGAACAAACTCATTCAACAAAGCCAGCATTATCCTAATACAAAAACCAAAGACACAGCAGAAAAAGAGAACTACAGGCCAATATCCCTGATGAAAATAGATGCAAAAGTCCTCAACAAAATACGAGCACACTGAATCCAACAGTGGGTAGTATTAAAAAGAAAAACAAGCTCTAGAGTCAAATAGGCTTTACCACTCACTACCACTTACTAGCTATTACACACATGCGTGTGTGTAAATATGTATGTATATGTGTACATTGCATGCATTGCAGGATGAAACACACAGGCTATATATTCATACAAATATAACACACATATGTATACAGAAAGCACATATACACATATATATATAGGTGTTATGTGTGAACAAACACCCAAAAAGGGAAGTGTTTATATACCTAAGAAATCAATGTTTTTATTCTATAGTGTCTGATAACCATACGTCTGACTCAAAGTGTACATGTGGTTCTTCTCTCCAGATTTGTGAGTCTAGAATGATATACCCAAAGCAAGCTATTAAATTTGGTTTCTCATTGTTTTAAAACAGGCTATTGGAAATACAAAGTTCAATATAATTTAAGCCTTATTTCCAGGCTTTCGAACGCTTCTGTAAAGCTTAACATGCGAATATCATTATAGTTTTGGCTTTAAGAGTTTTAAAGTCAACGGAGAAGAAATGGAATCATG
>NW_007732506.1:8639-30155 GCF_000696425.1 Galeopterus variegatus | reverse complement strand
CTCCTGCCCAGCTCAACAAGGACAACAGAATGTACCCTAGAAAGTGACTTCCAGGGGAAGGCAGGAATCTTGACCATTTTAGTCAAATACTGTTTTCCTAGTACTTAGAAAGTCTGGTACATTCTATTTATCAGTAAATATTTGTTGAATGAATGAATGTTGAACAGACTTTTCGGGAATTTATTCCTAATTCAGAACTTCACAATGTAGACATTCAGTTAATATTTGGTTATTAAATGAATAAATGCCTCTATAGCTCTAGAATGGTACAGGTACATTACACATTACAATTCATGCTCCTCCAGGAACGGTATTCCACTTTTTACTTCTCCTGCTGTGGCTCAGGAATCAGCTGTGGATCCCCAGAGAATCCATGTGTTGTGTCTCTCTGGAGACCCATTCTCTAGGTTTTGTGGGAGAGGGAAGCTTTCTTCATCTCTCTCCTGTAAAGATTGAGAGCACACTGATAGCCCCATCCAAAGAATTTATTAAATTTCCAACAACCTGGTTGCTCTTACTCTACCCTTTTGTATGATTCAGGTAGGAGAGGTGTTATCAAACTAGTTTTAAAAATTGCTTCCGAAAGTGCTATGGAGAGTCTAGTTCCTCATTTTGGAATATTTGAGTTTTATGACTGATTATTTTCCTTTTGGCCTTTTAGACCTTTGCTAAAACTAAGTCTAAAAAGTCAGATTTAAATACCTGGTTACAGTGACAACTCGTAACTCATGACCTCCAAGCAAAGAACAATAATTACTGATTTCTTTGTAGGATAAGTTAAATAAAAACCCGACATGAAAGGAAGATTTTCTCTAAAGGTCATTTCTAACTCTGAGACTGAGGTACACTTAGATTTTCTTGTCATTTGAAAAGATAGGTCATGGGCTGTTTTGCTATATATTGTCACTCCCAATTTTACTCAGTGAGGAAGCTCGATCTAGCACAGTGGTTCTCAATATGTTTTTGGTCTCAGAATTCCTTTATGTTCTTAAAATTTAAGGATCTGTGAGAGCTTTTGTGTATGTGAGTCCATCTACAAGTATATAACCTACTACAAATTAAGAAATGTAAAATATTATTATTTAATTTAAATAACAATAATAAGCAATAAACCTATAACATGTTAACACAATTAAAGTCTGAAAAAAAAGTATTTTACAAAAAAAAATAGCAAGAAGAGTGGCATTGTTCTACATATTTACAAATCTTTTTAAATGTCTGATTTAATTGAAGACAGCTGGACTCTGCTTCAGTTTGCATGTAACCTCTGGAAAGGTCCATTGTACAATTGTCAGAGAATGAGATTTAAAAAGGTATTGTTATAAAAATAGTTTTTATCTCATAGGCTTCCTAAAAAGGCCTTGGGGCCTGCAAGGTTCCCTACATCACACTTTGGGAACCACTGGTATAGAAGACCAAGCATTCATTGGTAATGAGTTTGAATACCAGCTTTGCTTCTAAATCATTTTAAGGCCTCAGTTGAATTACTTACCCTGTCTGATACTCAGTTTGCCATTTAGAAAACTGAGATAACGCTCCTTCACAAAGAGTTAAATGAAATAACGTACATAAAACTTGTCTCAATAGTTCGGCACAAATCAGCTCTTACTCCATGAAAGTAAGTTTCCTCTCTTGCCTTTCTGTCTACAAACCCGTCAGCACTCATAATGATATAGGCAATGTCTATATGGCTTGATTTATGAACTTGGTAAAACTGTAGTTTACTTCTCTTTTTCTCAGTGTCCTTAGTGGAAAAAAACCACCCCCCCCCAAACCAGAAATATGAATAATTACCTTACAGGACAGCTACAATGACAAAATGAAAAATTGATTTGAAGACATTTTGAAGAAGTCAAAGGGACATCAAAATGTAAGAAATGCACATATTTTGGAAACAATAAAAAAGTTACTGAATGCGTTTGATACTTAAACAAAATCCAACTCTTTCAAAGATAAGACAAAAATATGAATTATAGTAAATTATTTTTTAAAAAAGCCTAGGTTTGGGCACTATAAACTTTCTAAATTTTCGATTCTATTGTCAAGTTATACAGCACACTGAAGGGTAAAATGCTTTTCTAGAGGCAGGTGATGACACTGTTCATTCTTCTATCACTAGCTAGCTTTCTGATTTGGGACAAATCAACCTCTTTGCACAGCAATTTTCATCTTTAAAATACCTTTTTGGGGGGTTAGGTGCTAATCCTTTCAGCTCCCAAGATGTATAATGCTATGATTCTTTTTCTGTAAAGTAATAACTGAATTTTCTAAAGAAAGAAGGTATTTGCAGCATTTTAGGCTCCTCTCACCACTATATAAATATGCACAATTTTAATTGAGGGCCACTGTACATGCAGGAACAGGGAGAGAAAACTTGATAAAGACCATTCTCCATAAAAAGGAAAATAAACCAGTATTAAAGGAGAAATTTACCAGGAAAATAAATAGTTCCTATTTTATGGGGCTCCTGATACAATCTCTACCCTTCAGCTCCATTTCTTTTCTCAACAGTCCAAAACCAATTTTATAACTCAGTTGCCTCCCAGCTAAATGTGCAGCATGCTGCAGAGATGAGCTTGTGAAACTTAACCATACAAAATGGTACATCTAAAGAGTGCCTGCATACATTTGCAGAGATGCTTTTATAGTTGAAAGGAACTTTGCTTTGGTTTGTTTGCTTTTTCTTTTTCTTTCTGATGTAGACTTACAAAAGCAATTAACAAAAAGAGATATATCAAGACTAGAACATAGAGAAATTGAATTGGACTTAAAGAAATATGGTTTACATATGCAATTATATTAAAAGTCTAGCATACACCAGTGTTGACTAAGTGTGAAACTGTCAGACTTTTCTATCTCATTAAAGTATTATTGAAAAGCTGCATCAATTCTTCATGAAGCCCTTTGGAGTCATCATCACACTGTGTTTTACTTTACCACCTATTAGGTAGCCTTGCTTAGTACTGGCCTAGGAATTAAACACCACAGGTTTCTTCAAAGGGTTCACAGAGTAAACAATATTTAAACATTAGAATGATGCATTTTCTTTCCTGGGCACAGAAAACCCAGATCTATTGCTATGGACAGGGAACAGCAGGCAGTAGCAGCAATATAAATTCATGGACATATCCATCTATTTTCCTACGGGAGTGACAGAATTAGGAAAGAAATGCGTGGCACATACACTATAACATGGAAAATAAAGAAATCACACCTCTCTAAGTTCCAGCACATATATTTTCCGTTACTTATATTAGTTTCCTGCTAAGACTTTGTGTCTTGAAAAAAAAGAAAAATAGAAGTTGACTTCATATTAGTAGTACATAATATTCTCTTCTGTTTCAGAAAAAATTCAGTGCACACTTTTATTCTTCTGACAGGGAAACTGGGTGTCTTGTTAATTGAAATGGACAACTTCCTAGGCTCAAAAATCTTTTAGGTGGTCTTGCTGCAGCAACAGAATTCTAACCACAGGCACAGATGAAATGAGTCATATTTGCAACATGCTGCTGGTTAAATTGATTTAAGGAGATAGAAATTCCGCATTGGAAAATAAACCGATGATCACAGAAACATACATTAAAAAAACCTGCTAATTCATACTGATGAAGACCATCTTTAATATTGTACTTCATTTGTATTCAGGGTCAAAAAAGCTATTAATACAGAGGGTAGGGAAAAAGATAGTGGTCCTTCCAAATAATTTATTTTAGGTTTGAAGTGTCAGATACTATATCAACTTGGAATATAGTATTCATTCTCTTGCCATATAAATTGACACTGCTTTTGTTTTCAAAATGAGGTTTTGCATCAGCTCTCTGGGTAAGTGTCCTATGGGCAGTATATCACACAAAAGCAATTTGTAGTGATGTGGAAAAAAATAACGTGTTTTTGCATTACAGGAAATATCTACTTGTTAAATGAGTTATGAAAATGAAAGCATTTTAATACATGTAATATGAATTGATTAGTACTTTGTTTGACTTCATATACAAGTTCTTCTTTGGTTTCTCTAGCCAACAATTTTCTTTTGTTCTGACATAAAAGCAGTTTAATAAAAAAATGCTGCAGGTCCCCCTCCCCTTTTAATGCCACTTCCCCCCAAATATCATTTTGCTTAGGAAAGTTAAAAGCAACCAACGTAGTACCAATCAGGCAGTTAAATCATAGAAAATATGTCTCTCGTGTTGATTACTCTTGATCATTACGTCTGCACAGGTAGCAACGGTTAAGTAGACACTCTGAGTTACAATGTTTGCATTCATTTTTAACTTAATGTCATATATTTATTATAATTATGACATTAATCATCATTGTATAGATTGGTTTACATAGTTATAACCTCTGTAAGTTTTGCAATTTAACTATGAAACTGCTGATGGTAATTCAAACTAGTTATCTACTGGGTAACTAAATTTGGCTTCAAATTTTTGCAATAATTTTAAGGAAAAAGCTCCAAATTAAATTATTTTCAGAGGGACATTAATAGAATACCTATTAATGAAATACTATACATATACATTTATAAATTATGAGATCATATCATACCATCTTTATTTGACTAACTTTTTCTCTCCCCATTAGATTGTCTGACCAGAGTCAGCAATCCAGTGTCCCCAGATCTAAGTTGGTATATGACAGGGGCTCAAAAACTACTTGTTGACTGAATAAAGGAAAAAAGGAAGACATGAAGGAATATGAAATTAAGGTTTGGCAACTCCTTAATTTAATGCACACATCCTACTTTTTAACAGGAATTTGACAAGTAGCTACCATTTATGAAGTACTTCTATGCTGAGCAGAATAGAACACACTTTACCTACACTATTTCATTTCATCTTAGAAATAATTCTATGAAGCAGGTATTATTCTCCCATTTTAAGCATAATATAATTGAGTTTCAGAGAGAGTTCAAGTGACTCACACAAAGTTTCATACCTACTAATTCATGGAACTGGAATTAACACATATCTTTCCCAAATTATTCTAAAGAAAAGCTTTAACTATCAAGGAACCTAGTCTGGGGTTGTGCTTACCGAAGCTGAATGATGATACCCATGAGGAGCAGCTTTTCTTCCAGGAATATCTTGCTGCCCAACTCTAGATACTTCCCCATCTCCGAATGGCAAATGTTTATCTCTAGGTTTGGCCTGCCCAATGAAATGAAATCCATTTCTAGCACCTCTTTTCTCTCCAAGCACTTTGTTTTCACTCAGAATTTGTGTTATATGAAAGAAGGAACTTAATGGATATAAAAACTTTGAAAAACCATTACCTTTTGCCCTAAACCTAGAACTCTTATTGGTAGAAGAAACCTTGGTCCCCTTTCTCCCCTCATTATTCATAGCCACCCATGCTACACTATCCTTCTAATAAAAACTAACAATTTTCCTTCAGATTAATTCTTTTTGACCATCCCCATTGACCTCTTCAACTTCTGCCTGGACCATTGTCATGGCTTCCTTACTAGATTCTCTGCCACTAGTTTCTAATGATTCATGTTACTTCTACCCATTTAGTACCTTATTGACAAGACATTTTATTAAAGTACAATCTAGGCATGTCAATTTTATGGCTGTAAGGGGTCACAAAAATCAACTACAATGTATACTGAGAAGTTAAAATTAAAAAAAAAAAATCTTCAGCAGCTGCTTCCTGAAATTTCTCAGCAGAGCATGCAGGACCTTTAGCCACCTAATCTCTTTTTACATTTTCAACCTCTTCTTCCAACATTACCTTCCAACTCTTACGTGTTCGGACTCTGCTGAAGTCCCCTACCAACAATGTGTTATACTCATTTCCTTAGTACCATGCATGTAGCTCACAAATCCCTCCTCATCTATCAGGTCCGTGGTAAATAAAATACTTTGAAAACCCGTTAAACCATTACCTCTTTGGTGAAATTTTCACTATTTTTTGAATTATTTTGATTTCATTCTTTATCTACATGCCTCAATTAGAGACCTTACCACTACATTGTGGTTATTTGCTTGCATGCCTGATTATTTCATTACATTGTGAGCTCATTGAAGACAAAGGCTATGATTAATTATTTCGGTATTCTTAACATTTAGCATAGTGCCTGGCACAAAAATAAGTGCCTAATACAAGTAAATATAAAATGCGCATGCTTCTATTATTTCTGATATTCATGTCTCCTGATCTGACATCATATTTTCTTTAAATATGAACTTCTATATGTGATAAAGCACCGAAATTCCCGGCTCTGAGCTAGTTGTCTTCTTTAATGCCACCTTTGGAAATCTTGCAAAATATTATAGAGTCACTATACCTTCCCCCTATTCCCATGGGGGATTTCAAGTAGTTCAGAAAAATCTTCGCAGCTGGCAACTTCAAAGGCAGGTGATAGACATAAGAGAATTTATGTAAACACGATAAGCCCCTTGTCCATACCTAGGAGTAGATGATTAAAGAAATCAATATTTTGCCTGTTCAAACGTCCAAAGTCATTATGGACTTATGGCGACCTTTATCTATCATATTACACTCCCTTTCTAATAAAAACTAACAACTTTCTCAAATATATACCTCGTTGGAGTTATTTATTTAGCTGTTACAAACTAAATAGGAGACTGAATACAGATATTTACATCTGAGCAGGTACAAGAACTTAACACAATCACTGTGCTTTCCTCATGACATCCTCAGAAACAACTTTAGCTCATTTAAAAAATCCATTTTAAATTAAGTTGCAGAAAGCATTACTACCCATTTAATACTCATGGATTTTGTAATTGAGTTTTTCCCCTTTAAATGTATAAATATAGCAGAGGATAATATTTCTGACACCGGCGCCCTTAGTAAATAATTTAATTGATTCCAGTTCTCAAAAACTGACCTCTATGTATTTTAAGGGGCTCTCCTTTGCAAGTTATAAATACTCAACAATGAATTTCGGTTGAAATATAATTACAACCAGTATGACAGCAGTCGTGTTGAGGACAGCTGTTTAAATAGGAACAACGTGAATCCAAAGGAAAACATAATGCTTATGGAAACACACTAAATGCAGCCTTAATTCTAGAAACAACAAATATGAGATTAAGGCATTAAGAGCCATGGACTTATTCTTTTTAGCTTTTATCTGGGCATAATGTATGCAATAATTCACTACACATAGATATTGTGATGGTGAAAGGATATAAAATCTTTGATATAATTAGAGAAAAGGAACTCCTGTTTATACCTGTGTTTTCTTTGCATTACATGCCCCATTTAGAATGGTAACATAAAAATAATTAATCTCAGCTATATTGGTTGAGTATGCTTCAGTGAAAGAAGAGCTGTCATCTGACCCAATTAATCTTGATTTGGGATAAGTGCTTGATAAATTATTTCCCAGGAAGGGAGGCACCATGGCTCATTGAACTTTGTTTTTATCTTAGATCTGCTGTGGACTCACTGTGTGACCTTGGCAAAGTCACTTAACCTCTCCTTACCTCAGATTTTTCATTTTTAAAGTGTGGATAATCCTGGAGTATATAACGTGGCAAAAATAAAAATTAACAGAATATATTATAAGTATGAATATGGAAAATTATTGACACAAAGGATAAACATGATGGCATAAGAATATTACTGTCACTCAGATAAGCCTCTGAACAAATTGCCTTCATGAAGAACTGAGTGTTTCCAAAACCTAGGTGCTTTGGATTCATTTAAACAAACAAGTGTCATTATACTTACTTCAGTCCAATAGACACAGGTATTCTGGCTGCATAAAACTGTTACAAATATAATCTTATTTGAATAAATATACTTAACGCATAAAGTTTTATTCTTCTGGTTATTTAGGCTCTGTCTATTCTAATGTAAACCATTAGCAGAGTAGTAAGTGATAGAAGTGGAAAAAATATTAATCAGATTAAAAAAAAATGCCAAAAAGACAATATATTGTGTGAATCAATGTATACAAAAAAAAAAAAAGCAAATTAAAAGAAGTTGACTACTTATTGTTATTTTAAATGAAAGAACAATATTATGAACTTATTTATAATGGAATCAGGTTTATGTACATCTTTAGTTTCGAACCTTTTAACTTACATTTAGCACGAAAATTTTGGAATATATTTTCAAAGAGAAGAAATACTTGCACCAAATATAGGCATGATATGGAATGATTAAATGTAAAAGTTATCATAAACACTATTCTAAATGGTATCAGTATTTGAAAAGAGTTGTAATCATATTTAAATGTAGATTTTAGTTTAGAATTAAGAAAAAATCAATTGTACTAGTTATGACAGTTGTTACTGATAAAAGTAATTGGATTGGTTTTTCACTAGAAGTTGTTGAAAATATTCTAGATTTATTTTTTTAACAAAATTGATATAATAATGAAATCTTAGTTTTCTATGAAGAAAATCTTCATAACCTTAACCTCATAATATTTTTTCCTATCCCTATTTTTCTGTAACTACCTAGAAAAAGTCATCGTTTTTTCTCTTAGTAAATAAAAAAATGATCTAATGTTTTGGTTTGTTTTCTAGAACTGGGCTGGATTGGACATCTTTATTCAGATCTCTTATGTGTTTTGGGGAAAAATCAGAAGAAATGTAATGGAATATGCCTAAGTTGCTTACAGGCAAGATGGGGAATTGAGTTAGTGACAAACAGGCACTACCTAGTCAAATGGGTGATCCAACAGCGTCTACTTGCAAGAGAATTGGCTAAAACTGAGGGGGCATGTTGTGGTGACAGCTTAGAAATGGTTAATCCATCTCCACATTTCTGTGCCTATTATTGGACACAGTACACAGCACATACTGAATAATTATTTAACAAATCCACTGAATGGATTGACCTGACACTTACTGTGTTTTAAACTCTTTACTCACATGTTCAACAAATATTTATTGAGCATCTATTATGTTTAGGTGATATAGTGAACAAAAAGACACACACACACAGAGTTGCTGCTTTCAGACTACTTAAGGAGATATTAAGCAAATAAACTCATGAAAAAGAATATAATAACAAACTGAGAAGAGCATTCTGTAATACAGAAACAGTATTAAATAAAAACTGATCTTGACTTTTCTCTAGTAAGTGAATCCTGAGCTGACATGTGAAAGAGGAGTGTTAGTTGGGCTTATGTGAAAGCCAGTCAACATGGCAGAGATCTCCAGGTAGAAGGGACTACCTGGGAGGAAGAGCCTTGTAGCAGAAAGGGGTGTAGCACATTTAATGAAGCAAAGAAAGAGGGAGATGCTGCTGGAGGTGGATTAGGGGCATGCTCTATGGAGCACAATAGGCCTCCTTAAGGAGACTACTTCATCGGGAGAGTGATGATGTGGAGTATGCATAAAGCAAATGTACTTCACACGGCCTGGTTTTCCAAAGCCTTGCAGTTTCAAATATTAACCTTGCAAAAGACAGTAAATTCTCCCCAGGTTATAGTCTCTGTTGTAAGATAAAGAATTGTAACACAGCAAGGTTGCTGGCTCAAAGACAGACAGGTTACTGATTGATATGTAAAGATACTGGGAAATTTCTGTAAGAAAAGAATGTTTGCTAAAATCAAGCTTTTGTTGGTGGATCGACTTACCTTCTTATAAACTGCTTTATGGAATGTCACCTTGCTTGTTTTACTGAATGTTACCAGCTTCTATTGGTAAACTTGTTAAACTATACTTAGCAAAAACCCCACCTATGTTCTCTTCCTGAAACTTCCTGGTCTGGAGAATAAATGTGGGAAGAGAACCCCAATTCAGTGTTAATTTCCCAAATGGAAGGAGTTCCTCACTTTTGAGGGTTCTGGGAGATTAACCCCTTTTGGGGCTCTCACTGCTCAGAAGAGATGGGCTTTGAGTAATCATTTGTGGCTCCGTCGCCCAGGGGAAAAGGGGTGACAAAGCTGTGGGAGGCAAAGCAACATGATGAGAAACCACAGAAGGAAAATGACCATTCTGGCCACAGAGCAGTGGCAATCTGTAAAGAAGCACAGTGCTGCAAGGTGTTTGCCTACACACTTCACAAAGAACCAGGAGATATTATAATAAAAATTTTCCCCAGCTCTGTCTGAAAGTAAGAGCTATGTAACAGTGACATGACCACATAGATCCCAGACGTGTCACAGTAACGAGAGTTGAAAAGCCTAAGTGCTTTCCTTGCAAGCTCGATATACACTTGTATTTTTTATGAATAAAGAAATGATGTTATTTTCCATTTTTATATCAGAGTGGTGCCTGCTCTGTTATGCTTGGGTGAGAGGTGGTTTGTGCTAGATGTGGCCAAAAAGTAACACACCATTCAGATGATTGGATCCAATCTGCTTCTAAAATTTAGGTCAATATCTAGTCCATAGTTGTCTTCTGTAACAGATAATATTGTTGTATAAATTTAAAGTTCTGCTTTTTCATGTGTGGTCTACCGACCTCTGAACTAGCATCAACTGGGATGATTCCTAAAAATGAAGATTCTGGGCCTCTTAGTTCTAGACCCTTCAGGTTCTCAGGTATAGCCTGAGAATATGTAGATACAAAACGTCTACAATATCCACAGATGATTCTCAAGAAAATCTATGTTTGTATCTTAGGCAATGATTCCTAGCACTCATGTATATAGGAGTCACCTGAGGAGCTTAGAAAGTGTAGATTCCCAGGATCCAGACCCAGAAATTTTAATTCAGGAGGTTTGGGATGGTGATTAGGCATTGGTATTTTTTAAAAGCTTAGGTAAAATTTAAGTGTAAAGTTGAGAGTCATTGGTCTAAAAGTTCTTTCTTGTTTATTTGAACTATTTCTAGTTAGATCTGTGAGAAAGCATATACACCTCTGTACTATAAATTCTTTGAGGTTAGGGGTGCTATCTTTTTCAACTTTCTCTCTGTGACTAGGATAAAGTTAACTCTTACCCATTCTTTGGGTCTCAGATGAAGTGTCATTTCCTTCTTGACTAGACCGACTGCTCCTGCTATAAGTTAACATATTTCTCTGTAATTTCCCAGTCACATCACTTATTACAATTCTTTCTAATAAACTGATTAATTAGTTTTATTCTAAGTTAGGATGCAAATTCAGGGAGATTTGTCTACTGCATGCTCAATGGAATCTTTAATATCTAGCAGAGTACCCAGCACTTGATAAATGATTATTGAATGAAAAACTATGAAGTAAATGTTAAATAAATGTTTCAATTACCTGAAGACTGTGATCTCTTTCTTAGCCTCTTCTTCACCAATAAAAGTGTATTATTTCATTTAATATTTTGTATTAGATTCTGATGTAAATTCTTAGGCATTGCTTCTATTGAGAAACAGAAATCAAATTCTCAACAATGATTGTCACAATGGTCTGAATCTGTCCACCTCTCATCATATCTTCAACCAAGATACTAGTCCAAAATACCTCCATCCTTTCTTTGAAGAGGAAATCAGATAGGTTTAGAAAATGAAGGCATCCCATGAAAGCAAGATTGCCCAGAAATTAGGTGAGTATAAAATAAAAGGTACACTTGGAGGATTTAGCATTAGAAGAAAATTGCCTTCAAAGATTTACATAAATAATTAAAATACAGATAAAAAGGTTAAATGGTTAGGTTGAGGTCCAGAAAAACCTGGGCATCCATGAGGGTGGCCAAAAAACTGAGAGCAGAGCAGGACTGTATGAGTCTGTAGTGTAAGGATAAAGAAAGAATGAGTGAGAATAAAACGATCAGGGGAACTGGGTGTTTGATAGGCATTATAAGAAGCATTGAAGTTTTTAATCAAGAATCCAGGTGGAAGGAAGGAAGGAAGGGAGGGAGAGAGGGAGGGAGGGAGGGAGGGAGGAAGGAAGAAAGGAAGGAAGGAAGGGAGGAAGGAAGGAAGGAAGGGAGGAAGGAAGACCACAATAATATGTTGAAGTTTCAGAGGAGAGAACAGACCTATGATTACTATAGGTGGGAAGTGGGGAGGGGGAAGAGGGTTAGGGAGAAATTGGGTAACAGACACAAATAATAATTACTATTTGTAATAATGAATACTCTAACAATATTGATTTTATCGTCACATATTGTACACAAATTATGAGTCAACACTACCCCCAAAATGTGTATAATCAAATATGCTTCAATAAAAAACACCTATAGTATAGTAAGGAGAAGTTTAGTAGGCTTTGATAACGGGGGAAAAAGGGTTACAGATATGGATGCCTCCCCTCCTTAATCTCATATCAAGAGGAGTAGCAGAAGGTATAGTCTTCATGAAGGAAGGCAGTAGGAAATACGTTATTAAAAACAACTCAGTCCCCATTATGAACACATGAGACATCAGTTTGAAAGGAGACTTTCTTCAGAATGAAATGGAGGATTCCATAGAAAATACCTGAAATGAGGGAAGGGCATGAGATAAATGAATATGGGAGAGATATTCCCCGCCTTTTATTTTTTGAGAGAAAGCAAGAGATACCTAGTTTAATCTTAAACTTAGACTGGAAAAAAATCATTCAATTTGTTTCTCATTAGTTTTCACTTTGTCATGATTTCTTTTCAATTTTAATTCTATTGATTTTTAACCTCTCTCTCCATTGTACTAGGAAAATATTAAAAGAATAGGATAAAGAAACATTAACCTAAGTAATAGGAATGCCATAGTACTCATTTAGCAATAAAAAGAAACCCATAAAACCTCTGGTGAAGACCTCAGACTACACACAGCAGTATTCCATTCACAGACACTTAAAAGCAAGTAAGAATTCCTGAGAATATTATCAGAGCTCAGAAATGTGAATCCAGGAGAGAGGGTAGTAACAGCAAGGAGGGAAAAGTGTCACGAAATGTGGAGAATGCCTTCTTCATGCTAAGCTCCAAGTAGCTATGAAGTAAAACACCAAATCTGGGTTAGGGAGAAAAAAGTAATACAAGAAAGAAAGAATAAGACGATAAAAAAACAGAACTGATATTGATGGGAAAACAAAGAAGATATGCAAGTTAAAGCACATGGAATTTCAAAATGTTGAAAATCTAAACATTTAAAATTAATAAAATAATAAAGTATCAACTGGATTGATCATCTTATGTCAATAAGCAATATACCTCACTGCTAAGTGTTTGACTTGTAGATTTTTATTCATTTTAGTTCTTTTGTTTGATGGCTAGGTGATCTTAGGCACAGTTTTTAATCTTTCGAAGTCTCAGTCTTTATCTGTGAAATAGGGGTAATTATTTTACTTACTTCATAGGGTATTTACATTGATAAATGAAATAAAACATACAAGTGTTTATCAAGGTGTTAGAGAGCAAGTAAGAACTTAATACATGTAATTTAGTATTAATAGCTATGATTTATTTTAGCACCTCTTGCTGAATACTCATTCATAATAAAGTATATAGAAAACCAAAGATTATTCTGGATGTCAGAGAAGACTGAAAGTAGGGTTGCCTGTTGCTATAGAGTGTGTGACCCTATATAAATCATTGCAAATTCAAAACAAAACAAAAGAAAATTGAAGGGTTCTTTGTCTAAATAGTAAAGAGAAAGCCACTAAGATTTAAAATATTAATATACAAATATATAATGTACAAGTATTCATGGAGATTTGTTATTTTCATGGAAAGTACTAAAAACATGGAGCTCCAGAAATATCATCTATTTCACAACAGCCATAGAAGTCATTACAACAAAAAGAGATATCTTTGTGCAAGTTAAACATTTAATGAAAATGAACAACTCAGATTTTAAATTTGTTTCAAGTTCCTTTAAATGCAATAATCATATTCCAAGTAATCTTGGAAGCATAAACATATTTAGAGCAAAACTGAAGTTTCTAAAAATTTCTCCACAATGTTTTCACTATGGAAGAAAATTATTCTTGAATAATATTTTCTTTTTCAGGTAGTAGAGAAAATAAATTGAGGGAGTTTTTACTGAACCCCTGCTGTGTATGCCCAGCTATACTAGACACTGTGGGTGCAGAAGACACTGGGACACTTGCCCACAAGGACGTTAGTTGGGAAAACAGGTTAACAAAACCCGAGAGAAAATAAAAGGAAATGCTCAGGAAGTGTTGGGAGCACTGTATTCTTCCAACCTGCTGCAAAGGCCAGGATCATTGGAATTATCTGTGATTTCTTTCTTTCCCTCACTCTTGATGTGATCAACACCTACCTTTTCTACCCCCACAAAATGGTCCAAATCTGACCACTTCTCACCATTCCCACAGCCACTGTTATAGTCCAAATCACCTTCATCATGGCCTTGGATGAACACTTCACTCTCTTAACTCCACCTTCTTCCCCCTCCAGTCAATATTCTACCCCATAGCCAAAGTAAGCTCCTTAGATATAAAGTAGGGTCATAGTATTTCTCTGCTTAAATCATTTCAGTGAATCCCTATCGCAATTGGAACTAAATTCAATCATTTATCATGGTTCATAGGATCCTGTATGGTGTCCCCCTGCTTATTTAATCTAATACTCTCCTCCTTTCACTAAATTCTAGCCATCCTCTCCTTCTCTCTGCCTGTGGAACAAACCAAAGTCATTTCTGCCTCAGGACTTTTGCACGTGCTGAGCCCTCTTCTTGAAACCCTTTTCGAATAGGTATTCTGGAATAGTTGTTAGTCTTCAGGTTTCAACTCAGAAGTCATCATCACAGAGAGCCTCTGACCATCCTATATAAATGGGACTCCTACCCTCAACTCACTACTTATTGTTCTGTTTCTGTCTTCATGTTATTTCCCTACCCCACCACAGTAATCACTATTTATATGCACATGGGCTTATTTTCTTTTTTATTCCTCTAGAGTATAAATTCTTTGAGGGCAGGGATCCTGGCTAACATACTTATTGCTGTATCCCCAAGCACCTTCTAAAGCCAGTGCCTAACACCTACCAAGCACTGGTTGGTTGAACGATGAATGAATAAAAGGGACCATCACCCATACTTCTCATCTAGATACATCCCCATCTCTGAAGCTGCCTACTTTCAGAATTCTTTTCTGTCTTTGATGAATTTTTGCACTGAAATTCTTTTATTACCTCTCTAATGAGAATTGAGTCCCCAAATCTTCTGTTCACCTTCTGCTCCCAAAGCCTTTTCTTGACACCTCCCAGGAGATGAAGGTTGATTTATGATAATAAAAAGAAGTATAAGTATTATCTAGTTTCTCCCCTCCACTTTCAGATTAACCTTCTACAGCCTTTGGAGTTCAGATGATCTGTTAAGAGAAAGAGAATTCTAGATATTTGCACATAGAGATTCTTTAGGACATCATGTTTCTGCAGTACTTTTACGGCTACTGGGAGTGACCCAAGCTATAATCTAATAAAACTGTCTCCAAAAAATATAATAACCACTTAAAACATATTTCCCCCCTGGGAACATAGTTTCAGTGTGCTAACTGACTGACTTTTACATGCACTTACAGAATGCAACTTAATTTAAATTTCAAAACCACCAGAATAAAGAATGAGCTATGGAAGTCCAGAAGACAGGGAAGTCAGCCTTGCCTGCAGTAATTACAGATGCATCGGGAGGGTGTGCTAACTGACTGACTTTTACATGCACTTACAGAATGCAACTTAATTTAAATTTCAAAACCACCAGAATAAAGAATGAGCCATGGAAGTCCAGAAGACAGGGAAGTCAGCCTTGCCTGCAGTAATTACAGATGCATCGGGAGGAGGACAGACTTGAGGTGGTCCTTGAATTACGGTTGGATTTAAACAGTTGCTATATTTAAACACATTGTTTCCCCTCACTTAATTTTGAAAGGAGATTGTCATCTCCTCTATGCCCACTTTCTCTGCTGGCTGTCACACCAATCAGCAGCATCAGTTCTTTCACTTGAAAATGGCCAATAAGGTAACCATGAATAATTCCAGGTTGAAAACATTTGAAACTTCCACAAACTGAAATGTTAATGGGTAGAACAGCTTAGGAATATATTTATGTATGCAAATCTACTTTGTTTTAGATCTCTCCTGACAGCTTTAAAAATGTACAAAGCAACGAATTATTAGAAGCAATATGTTAACTGAAGTAAAAAAAATCAATGCAAAGCATCTTAATCCCTTGTAATGACACTGCATGTCAGAGGAATTAGTAACGCTAGTAATGCATTTTACCATAAGCTTTGCCATGGCTCATCATGGAGAAAGTGGGAACTGTGTTGCAGGTCCCGCTCTTATCCTCCACTACAATCAAACTTTCTAAGCAAAACTCTGAAGCTTTTCATGAATATCTTTCTGCGGCATAGTACATTTTTTTTTTTCAAATATAAAACAAAAATTCTGAAGGTTAACTATTCTATTATGGTTTTTGCTCATGGCAGTTTTTCCACATAATTGATGCTTTTCAAGATGCTGGCAATTGTTACTTTAAAATTGGAACAAAAGAAATTAATCCTTTTAGAAAGAGTGATGATTCAAACCTGCCAGATTAAAAAAAATAACCAATCTGACTTCAAAGCCTACATTCTTCCTTGTAGAAGGAGGAGTTTCTATAGAATTATGTAAAATTAAATGGGACTGTCCAAGCTACTCACTGTCTCAACTAATAAATTGAGAAAATAGGCTACATTACCAAAAGGCAAGGTGTGAATAGGTCATCAACAATCATGGAAATGAATAATGTTTCTTCACAAGGGTAAATGAAACACACACTGAGTCACATTTTTAATATAAAATTTCCTGTAGAATGTTCACTATCATTCAAGAGTTTGGTAAGATCTACAGTGTGATGTGAATTAAAGTATACATTTCCATAATGAGAAACAAGCAACAATCTGTCAATTAAATATTTAAATCTATTTTACTAGTATATGATTTACTTGACTTCACTGCATCTCTCTAATTCTTTCTAATCTTCAGTAATGTCTTAACTATGTATCTTATCAGATTTACAAGAAATTAGAAAATCTATCTCATAAGCTATAACTCTGCCACCACGGCCTTTTAATGACATGTATTGCAATATTACTAACATTGACTAGAACTGGTAGCATTTGGTAAGGAGACATGAAGATAGGAATCCAGGTGCACTAGAAGAGTGAAGATTGGAAAGTCATTAAGTAGAATTTTTCTTCATGGGTCAGTTCTGGACCAGTAATTGTCAAGGGACTAGGTCTAGGAGATGTCATGTGATTTGAAACTCTAAAATTTTAAGACCCCCATCATTGGGTCAAAGACACTATGATTTTTAAGGGAAAAAATGGAATGGAGTGTTTGGCTTGAATATCCTGGCCAAATTCCAAGGTGAGAGGCTGCAGTCTGCTTTTCTAAACTCCCCTCTGTCATTTCCTTTGGATGCTGTACTCTCATTCAATTCCTTTCTTTAAATCATTTTGCAGTATTGTGTGGTCTCTTAAACAACCGCTGTGCTCCACTCCAGTGGTGGATAAAGTGATTTCTGTGTTCTGCATAGCTTGTAACATATTCTTTAGGGGTGAAATGTGCTGCATAAATATAAGTAAGATCCTGCTACTCATTTTAAAAGGAAGCTACATACCGATCTTAATATAACACATATTTTAAGGCCCCAAACTAGGTTTTAAGAAATCATTTTCCAAATAAAGTAAATAGGGGTTCAAGCTTTTTACTTTTACTCCCATTTTTCTCATCCTACTTTACTGTACACCTCTTTATCAAGCTTAACAATAGAAGGATCCCCAAGGAGTGACTCTGGAATTTGAGATTCAAAGAATACACAGTCATTAAGCCACTGCAGTGAGTTTAGTGATGCTAAATTAGATTCATAGTTAAGAGTAGACATGGAATATAAATGAAATAAACTTGGGGAGAGAGTTCAAGCTATCTCAATAAACACAGCATGGGAACATTTTCTGTGTAGCTTGCTACATGGATGCCAAAACTGAGACACAAAAGCCAAATTTCACTCATTAGAAAAAACTTTTAAAAACGTGAAATGATGAGACAATATTCTAACTAAAATTTCCCCTCATAATAAAAAGCATGACAATGAGAGAAAAAGCCAAACAATTCATCTTGAGGTCATAAGTGCATTGTTATTCCTCCTGCCAAAGAAATTTCAGCTAAGAGCAAACATGTTGTTCATAAACAAAAATTATATAAATGAGCAGTAAGTATGTGCCATGATAGCTTTTATTTTAAAGTCTTTCTGAAGGGGGAGGGATCACTCTGCACTGATGTGTTTCATCTTGCCTTAAATTTATTTTATCCAAGTAATTTCTGCTATTTTTTAAATCAGCCAAGTATTATAGTAAAATTTTAGTAATTTTTTGGAAAGGAATGAGGAGAAACAAAAGATATATTTCTATCCTTCTTCTGAAATACAGAGAGTCTGTAAACAGTTCTATGCACCCTGAAACAGCAGTTTTTTTCCTTAAATATTTTAGTTATTTCCATGCAGCTGATTAAAGCAGCAACCTCTCTTAAAATAGAATTATATAACCTTGAAATTACCAAGAGCAAAACCTCTCAGTTAATTCAACCACTGAAATTAATCCATGTACTCTGTTCAACTTCTTCTAAATTCAAAGTAAATGCCAAAAAATAAAAAATAAAAAAGATTTATTCGGATGAAGAAAGTCGAAGTGGAAATCAACCTCACATTAGGAAAAAACAGATAACTTCGTACCTTTCAGTAACAGAGTATTTTAAAATCTGCATCACTTTGGCAGAAGTATTACCATATGCAAAACAGACTTTACAATGTGCTGTTCTCTGGGCATCATTGACACTAAGAATAGACCATAAATTGGTAGTGTAGAGTGCCTTTCAGTTCCAATTTTTCTAAAAGCACTTCACAAAGCAATTAGTCGGATAATGGCAGTGTGCTGACTCCTGGTAGCTTTTATATAGTCACTAATAGCACACGATCTCTCCAACCAGTAGAATGGATTGCAGGAAGAGCAGTGTAACAGCTTTAGTCTCCTCAACCCTAGTCACATTCTCTCCTTAAATATCCTGTTTGAACAGTATTCTTATTTATAAAATAGTTTACAGTTAAAACTTGCACTAAAAGAAAAAACTAAAAACTAAAACTAAGCATTGATTTTAAGTCCAGTTAATCATAGGATCTACAGTGAAAATCCTCTAAATCATTTGTGGATGATGAAACTCTAGAATGTTCAACTATTACTATGACAATGTTTTCGTTAGAAAGATAAAAGACTTTTTATTTTTTTTAACTGAAATGAACTATAAATGTGTAAAGAATTTGCAAAATATCATCATTTCAGTTAATCTAATATAGCATGTAAAATAGGTGAATTGGTTGGCAGATTTTAGCTACTGTAAAGGTTAAACTGGAATTCTCCTGGAACCACTTACACTTACTATAATTTTTATACTACAATAGAATATGAATTATGGTGTGAACAATAGTGGTTCTCTGCCTACAAAAAAGGGATCTCATGGGCAAACATATTGGAAGTTTGAACTTTCAAAATTCTTGAAAAGTTTTATTCAGTTAACTAATTCATTTGAAAAAATTTCTGTTGACAATGTGGCTAACATGATTTTTGTTTGTTGTTTGCTTATTATGGCCAAGTAAAGATATCATTGGAAATTTAAGTTGGAATTTCTTGAAGTGTCTGAGTACATAGACATTTGACCATCAGACATTGATATAATACATAAACCATTTGGGCTAACAGCAGTATTAAATTTATTAAAATACAACGACAAAAAAATTTTTGTCAAAAACAAAATACTGACTAGAGTCTTTTGAGCCCAGGATAATGTGTATAACTTGGCACTATTAGCAAACCCAACCTCAGCCTTGATGTCTTCAACTGTAGAGATAAAGTTTAGTTTCTCTTTAAGGATAGGGCACTTTATATATTCAAAACGAAGTTGTTAAGGCAGTTCTAAAAAGTGACTTTTAAAATATCATTTATGCTCAAAAGCAAGAGATATATTTTCTTTCTGAGAAGTTAACACTTTCAAATCTGTTTACTGCTTAGCTAAAAAAAAAAGAAAAAGCACTCTACTTTCCATTTTGCTTACAGCTTAGCGATAGCTTAGTAATGGTGAATTAGTTTTAAATTACGCAGAAATTTAAAAACACATCCAATCCAACATAATATAATCTGATCTAATATCAGTAATGTTTACATTTATTTCACATTTCAAACATTTTACATATTTCCAGGAACCTCACTGATACTCAAATATTTAAAATAGTCAGCATTTCTCAGCATGAAATACCCAGTTGTGCAATCAAAATTCTGGCACCTCTTAAGTGCAAGTGCTTATTTAAAATGTGTAGTGATTAGAACCTTTTCTCTCAAATCACATCTTGTTGAAGTTAATTAATTCTTTTTCAAAGGTTCTTAATACTGTGATCAGGCTTCTATCTATCCTGTGAATAATTCAAACCCTGTTACTCTGAGTTTCTTTTAAAGCATTGCATTTCCAAGGCTATTTTTGTGAGTTTACCTTTGTTCTTTATCTTCTCAGTTTATTTGACCTGTTTTCTGTATTTTGCCAAATTGGAGTTGAGTAGGTAGCAGATACCTGGATTTGTAGGGTATGACATAGGACTGTACAGCATCCTCAAGTCATGCTGTTCTTGGGCTCATTTTGTTTGATGTGATATTTAGAAACCTAACTCTTGATCAGCTAACAGTATGAATGTGGCCTTTCTGAACTTTGAGGACCTTCAAGAATATCCTTTAGTGTTAGCAGAAATAATAACCATAAGGGAAATTTAAAGCTCTTTCCCAGGTCTTTAACAAAGTTCTAACAAAACAGAATAGAAACCTCAAAGGGTTCCCATTTTATGTCTTCTTCTAAGTTGGTATCATTATAGTGTAGCTTGTGTCAAAGGGAAAAAGTGTCTTTGTAAGAATCCCCTATAAAATTCTAGACCAATCCTTCCTTTGGATGAAAGCCAGTTTTTAGTAACATTTCCCTAAGCCAAAGTCATGGCTATAAAGGTAATCGAGGGATTCTCTGGAGAGCAGTTAGACTTTGATGTGAAACAGAAATATAATCATTGAAAATTACTATTAATGCCTCTTTTTATAATTTACTTAATGCACTGAGGTATTGAAACATAAAAATTACAGCAAAAGCTGATAAAGATCTTTCAGTCCTCTTCAAGTAAATGATATGATGGTAGAAAGAAAGAGGTAAAATTATGCCCATAATTACATCTGTAGACCTTTCTGAAACAATCATGGATGGAGATAGAACTGGATTATTAATGAAACTGATGTTAAAAACAACAATAAGTTCAGTTCAGAAACTTTAGGCAAGTTTTGAACTCTAAAGTGAATGATGTTACCTAGAGAAAGAAAACCATCTTTGTTTCTAAGCAAACAAAGTGAACAATGCAAATTAAGACTGAACCCAAATAACATCACAGTTCATTCAAACGGCAATTAATTTGGGGATTGCTTACATGTTTGGGATTACTTCTTACTCTCTCTCTCTCTCTCTCTCTCATTTATTTATTTATTTATTTATTTATTTATTTATTTATTTATTTATTTATTTATTTATTTATTTATTTATTTATTTATTTATTTTTGTGGTCCAGTGAACCTCAGCAGCAACTGCGGGAATTGGGAACAGAGTCAAGGGAGA